>NC_027755.1:37431656-37458052 GCF_000695525.1 Brassica oleracea var. oleracea
TTTTTAAATTCTAAATTATCAATTTTTTCCTGAAATTAAATAAAGAATTATAAAAATTGTTTTTTTTTAATTAAAAAAGGAATACCGACGGATACAGTTATCCGTCGGAATTTCTACATATTTCCGATGGAATAAAGTCGTCGGTTTTATCTTCAGTTACCGACGGAATGCCTTCGTCGGTATTTTCTGAAAATTCCGACGAATTCTCTTTGTCGGTATTCTCTATAAATACCGACGGATATGTGTCGTCGGAAATTTTAGAAAAAAACCGACGGAATATGTTCGTCGGTATTTTCCGACGAAATATGTTCGTCGGTATTTACCGACGAATTTCCGACGAATATCAGTATACCGACGAGATGATACCGACAGACATTTTTCGTCGGTATTCCATCGGTATGCGACTTTCCCGACGAGATTATGACGGATTTGTCCATCGGTATCGCGCAGTTTTCTTGTAGTGATTGGAGAGGGATTATCATTACTGCCTAACACTATATATATGTATGTTCCAGAGAATACTATGATATATGGTTCGTATATTTATGTACATAGTATCGAAGGTCACATTTGCAATCTAGATTGATCGACGTTATCAGAAAAAACATAACTTTGTCATTGAGTAAGAAGCCAAAAACAGTAGAGGCTTAAATAGGTTGTGAAAAGGTAAGTGGTGCTACGAGAGTAAGCAAATCTGGTCACTTCACTTTTAATTGTATCACTCTTCACAAATTGACATTTGACTCTACGAAAAAGACAATTATGTTCTTTCCAGAAAGAAATGTAAATATTTATAATATAGACAATTATGTTTTTCCAATAAAGATTAAAATTATTATTTTGTTGTCACAATGTCGATAACCATTTTTTGTTAATTTTGATTCATTTGGATAAGGATCAAAAACAACACATGGTGATGTCGAAGGTACAATACATATTCAACTAAAATATATTTAACAATCTATAATAGTTAGCGGTTAACAAAAAATTACCATGTGTCAACACAGAGTTTAAGAATGGGATGGAGAAGAAAACATTTGTCGTTGCCACAACTCTTAACTAGAAATCGAAACACCGAAAATCTTTACAGAACTGAATCAACTTTCGGCTTCTTTAAATCTAAGGGTATTTTTAATTTCCATTGGATTCTCAAAATACATATACGTATATATAAATATTATTCTTTAATTATAAATATTTTAAAACGACGAAAAATCTAAACGAAAATATCTAATTTCTTATTTGAAAACTACATTTCACCATTTTATAAAATTATATCAATATGTTTGATTTTTTCATACATTTTATTTAATCAAACATGGTTTGGAGCAAGAGAAATGAAAACTATTTGTCCTATATTTCATTTGTTTTCTACATCAAAATATTATTTTTTAAAAGTATATTAAATGAGAAGATCTATCAATTTTTTTCTTGGATAGAAATTTAAAGAAAGATAAACTATGTATTTTGTTATTTGCTGCACTTATATGTTTTTTGTAGAGGACACCATTGTCCCTTTCTATTTTTTGTTCCTTCTTTTGTCCGAGCCAAAAACACTTCTCTTTATGTCTCCTTTTTTTACAATTACATTTCAATCACTATTTTGACCACAACCGCAGGCAATAAACAAAAAATAAAAATTATACTTGTGTATATAACTTACTTAATATTTGATTTAAAAGAAATTTATACTGTTCAATCTTCGATAATCAATAAATTGTTTGATATACTTAATTATTCCAGTGACCAAAGAGTAACCACCAAATCAACAAAAACAAGTTAGAGCAAAATAATTAGACAAACAAAAAACAAATGTAGCTCATTCTTTCTTTGGCATGATTTGTCTAGCCTCTACACAGTTATCGTTTTATAACTAATAATGTTTAACTTCAAGATATGAAAGAATGTATTGTCAAAATAAATAAAAAAGATATGAAAGAATATACCTATCATAATACCACCACTTCAATTTGGATTATATATATATAGTTTGACAACCCATCATGCGTATTTATCTCATCTTGCATAGATCAAATAACATATAATCTAATATTTTTCTTACAACAGAAGGAAATGGCGGGACCTCCATAATTTTTCTAGAGGTTTGGTTTGTTCGTATTGTATTAATCGAATAAACTAGTCGAATAACACAACGCGAATGAACCAAAACAAGAGCTTAAACATATGTTTTTGCCTCCTCTTGATCTTGGCTCTACCACTATAAATAAACCGCTCCAACAATAGCTTTAAGAAAAAGACACAAAACATCTATCGAATTAATAATTTACAAACTACATTTTTTTCTTGCAAGAACAAGATGCCTACAGTGTTAACAGATGTCTTTAGAGGCCATCCCATTCACCTCCCACACACTCACCAACCTGACTTCACATCCCTTAGTGAGCTCCCGGATTCTTACACGTGGACCTCCAAAGACGATCCCCTCTTCACCGCTCCTCCTTCCCCTCCGGGCGCCGGTGAAAGCATACCTCTCATTGATCTGAATCACCCCGACGCGGCCAACCAAATCGGCCGTGCATGTAGAACGTGGGGTGCGTTCCAGATAGCAAACCACGGCGTGCCTTTGGAACTTCTCCAAGACATTGAGTTTCTCACCGGTAGTCTTTTTCAGCTACCAGTCCAGCGCAAGCTTAAGGCGGCTCGGTCAGATGCAGGTTTCTCTGGCTACGGCGTCGCTCGTATCTCATCTTTCTTTAATAAGAAAATGTGGTCCGAAGGCTTCACCATCACCGGTTCCCCTCTCAATGATTTCCGTAAACTTTGGCCCCAACTTCACCTTAACTACTGGTACACACATATTCTTTCTCAAGAAAAAAAAAAACTACTGGTACATATCTCTATATGTCTGCTTATAGTTATATAATTATATTATGTATAGTGCCGTCATATTTCTTCGAAAAATATTAACAGTATATATGTTTTAAAATTATAGATCCTAAATTTAGAAATATAAATCACTTGTTTAAAAAAAATTATACTCTAATATATTTGAAAAACAATTTAAGAAAAAAAACTAGGTTATGTTCGGCTCAATTTACATATGCTAAAGACGGCCATGATAGTGTACTATACATTGGTTGAATAATAACATGGGAACATGAATAACAGATGCAACCGATAATTTCATGTCGTGAACTTGATTTTTGTTTGTTTTCTTGTTTATTTAAAAGATCGTACAAATTTTACATCTGTACTAATTAAAGCATAATATTCGTTCTCTTTTTAATTAACAGCGACATCGTTGAACAGTACGAGGAACAAATGCAAAAGTTGGCATCGAAGTTGATGTGGCTATCACTGAATTCACTTGGCGTCAGCGAAGAAGACATTAAATGGGCCAGGGTCAGTTCAGATTTAAACTGGGCCCAATCTGCCCTCCAGCTAAACCACTACCCGGTTTGTCCTGAACCCGATCGGACTATGGGTCTAGCACCCCATACCGACTCCACCCTCTTGACCATACTCTACCAGAACAATACCGCCGGTCTCCAAGTATTTCGTGATGATCTTGGTTGGGTCACCGTGCCACCGGTTCCTGGCTCGCTCGTGGTCAATGTTGGTGATCTTTTCCATATTCTATCCAACGGTTTGTTTAAAAGCGTGATTCACCGTGCTCGGGTTAACCAAACCAGATCCCGGTTATCCGTAGCTTTCCTTTGGGGTCCACGGTCCGATACAAAGATATCACCTGTACGAAAACTGGTTAGTCCTGATGAATCGCCTTTATATCGATCGGTCACATGGGCAGAGTATCTCCGAACAAAAGCAACCCACTTCAATAAGGCTCTTTCAATGATTAGAAATCACAGAGAGAAATAATAGTTCATGAGATCATATAATAATATTTGTGATATGCTAGTTAGTTTGATTAATACAAATTGTTGTAAATTATTTATCATTGTTTGTCTTAATTTTATTTGCACTGTATTCCACACAAAAATCTGGCATTTATCGAATCGTCTAAAAAAATAAAATTTGCAATTATGCAATGAGGGTCCCAAGAAATTATATGACTGAAACGCTAAAGATAGAGTATTTTATACTTACATTAAAGACAAACTACACGGTGTTTGTTCAGGCTTCTACACAATTCAGCTTGTTTGATTGCTATCTGACAGATTGTCTGAAAAAAATGAAAGATCACACCCTTTTTTTTTCCACTGATAACTGATATATTAATTATAAATATAAACATACAAAATCCAAAGGAAAGGTAGCCCAAGGCTTTAACAAAAAAACACCAAGCCCAATATTGGCCCAAACAACATTAGAGTCCACGTTCTTAACACGTGTAGCAACAAGACACGGAGAAGACACGTGCTAGTCACATCTCCACGATGTTCACCGACCCATCCACGCGTCGCCATCGTCCACCACTTTCACCGCCATGCGAAATCTACGCCGGTGAGTTCACCGGCAATTCACCATAGCCACCGTCTCCCACCGGAATCTCTCGGGAGCACGAACCTCCCTCATCTATTCCGACTTCAGACTTCTTCACCATACCAAACAGAGCATTTTTCCACAGGAAACCACCAGGATGTCAACCCCAACCACCGAAAAAACCCACCTCCAACGACTGTATTGGACGTATTGGGCTTCATCGGCTACGCCACCGAGTTTCAAAGAGCATCCATCGATTATAATCGAGATCTCATCCAAACCTGTTAACGTTTCATCATAGCAATAAACTTCAATCACGATCGATCCACCAATCAAACTCTTACTATCCTTCCGGGAAGGAAAACAAACGACGAAAGAACAGAAGACAAACACGACACCAAAATCGGATGATTCAACCTTGAAGGTCGCAAACCACCGAAGTCATAGCCGGCTACACCGTGTCGAGGAGACCACCGTGTACTAGAAACTATGTTACAGGTCAAGAAGGGAGAAGATATGAGAGAACCACCACGAGTTTTCTTTCTCTCTCAACGTTCTTAAGAGAGAAGGGAGAGACTCTACCATTCCCTCCACTATGAAAGATCACACCTAATATGATCATATGTCCAAACCTAAAAAAAAAATGACCAAAATAAATACAATCTTATTCTTATCCTACTTCTAGATATATTATGTCATGATGTGTACATCATAATATGCCCATCTTTATGGAAATTTTCGTGTTGAATTGTCACTGATTAGAAAATAGATAAACATTTTGGTGTATTGGAGACTTGAAATAAAAGTGATCTAGAACTTTTTGATCTTCATTACCAAAACTACAAAATAATAGTAGTAAATAAAAGAAGTAAGAGTAGATATTAAGGCAATCTCACCGGAGATTCTATAAAAGTATCTGAAGTTCAAAACATTAAAAAGTATAAAATTTAAAAATTATCACTATGTAGCCGGTCTAACTAGTTTACATGATTGACCGTAATAGATGATCGATCCACTTCTTTGTATTAGTCGAAAGGTATTCCAAACTCGGTTCAATCAGTGTAATATGCTTTCGTGCAAGGTCACTTTTTTTTTATCTAAATGCGTTTTTCCGAGACCGGATAGCCGATAAGGCATATCAAAAAAAAAGGTATAAGAAATTGTAAAAAGGTGGTGAGAGAAGCAAATGACATTCTCATCCCATAAACTAAAAAAAACACACTCTCGTGTGATGTGTTGCATGTTACTAGTCCATCTTACTTTTATGATTTTAAATTATCAATTAAATTATGTTAAATTTATTAATATTTCATTTATGAGATGCTTTGTTTGAGATAATGTACATGCTTTGGCTGAGATAATAATGTACATGCTCTTAGTGAACGAAAAAGGGTTTAAACGAAGTAAACACACTATAGTTTTAGATTAGTGATATGTAGGCAATACACACACTATTGGTTCCGAAGACAACATAAAGCAGATTTGTGGGGTGCCATAAATCATAATAGGCCTTGATCATGGTACGGTGAGCCTAGAGACGAATCTCCAATGTTTTGTAGATCCTTCATGGTGAAAGGGCTCGTACGCTAAAGGATGGTCGTTGTCCACCTCTTTTTCTGGTGTTGATATATATCATCCCTTCTTGAAACGAGAAGAGACCAAATGAATACCTCACTTCCACGCTCTCTATCTCCACCTTGTGGTAAACACGCCTTGATTCTATCGTTTCTCCACCCGTTGATGATTTATTTAACTAAGAAAAAAAGAATTAAGTTAGCAAAAAAAAAAAAAAAAAAAAAAAATTAGGAGGCAACCCATTATTTTTAAATTTTAACTTTAGAATTTTAAGAATCTTTAGGATTTAAAAAAAAAAAAAAAAAAAAGAATTAGAAATATATAAAGGTTGTGTTGTTTAAAATATGTGATATTCATCCAAGAAATTAAAACTAAATTTACTTGAATATTTACGTAACTGTTTTTGTTGGTCGTCGAGTAATTGAGAAATATTATTGTTTACCTTTGTACGAAAAAATGTTGAACTCAGTCATGTGTTCAGCTTGTATAAGATGCTTTTCTTGGTCAGCATCAATTTTAATTCATTTACACTAGCGGGCTACTATATGGCCCAAAGACCCGACCCACTCAATTTAATTAATTTTTTTTCATTTCCGAACAGCCTGGGATCTAATTGGTCGGAAACGGGTTTGACGTTTCCCAATTTCTTCTCAACTGTGCAAAATGTACACTTTTGACTTTTCTTAAGCCGCCGACGTTGACCACCTTCGCATTTTTTCTTTTCTTTGACCACATTCACTTATTATTGTTGAATTTGGTAAACAGATAAGAAGAACATCGACGGTCTTCTCTACGCTTTCCCTTTCCAAAAATATCCACACCGGGAAACTCTACAGATGCGGCGGCAATGGCGGCGGCCACAGTGGTCACCACCACCACCCCTACTCCTCTTCATCCTCACCGTCACCACTCTCCTCCCTTCCTCATCCTCCATAGATTTCCTCTACAACAACTTCACCTCCGCGGCAAACATGACCGACCTCATCCTCATCCAAGACTCCCGCGTCGAATCCACCGTCATCCGCCTCATCAACGAGTCCAACCAATTCTCCTTAGGCCGCGTTTTCCACCCGCAGAAGCTCTCAATTATACCCGATCCGACCCGAAACCCCACCCGGATCTCCTCTTTCTCCACCTCCTTCGTCTTCTCCATCCTCCCGGATATCTCCACAAGCCCTGGCTTCGGCCTCTGCTTTGTCCTCTTGAACTCCACATCTCCTCCCGGCGCTATCGCCAGCCAAAACTTCGGTCTCTTCCCCGATATGCCCTCCCGAGTGCCCGCTCCTCTCATCGCCGTCGAGTTCGACACCGGTTTAAACTCTGAAGTCAACGACATCGACGGGAACCATATAGGAATCGACCTTAACAGCATCTTGTCCGTTAAAGAGCAAACCGCCGGTTACTATGATTCTGTTAACGGAAGCTTTGTCCCCGTTAACATGCGTAACGGACAGAACATCCACGCTTGGATCGACTTCGATGGTCCGAACTTCGAGATCAACGTTACCATCGCTCCGGCCGGTTTGCGTCGACCTCGCCGACCTACTCTCACTTACCGTGATCCGGTTATCGCGAACTATGTTTCGGCGGATATGTTTGTTGGATTCTCTGCTTCCAAGACTAATTGGGTTGAAGTTCGGAGGATCCTCGCTTGGAGCTTGAGTGACACCGGAGCTCCTCGAGAGATCAACACGACGGGCCTGCCAGTGTTCTTTCTTGATTCTCCGTCGTCCTCTCTCTCAACCGGAGCAATCGTCGGGATCGTCGTTGGATGTGTTGTCTTTATATGTTTACTTGGTTTAGGAGGTTACTTTATCTGGTGGAAGCTGATAAGAGAGGAGGAAGAAGAAGAAGAGGCTGAGGAGTGGGAGCTTGAGTTCTGGCCTCACCGTTTCAGCTACGAAGATCTCTCCGCCGCCACGGACTCTTTCTCCAACGACCGTCTCCTCGGATCCGGCGGGTTCGGTAAAGTCTACAGAGGAGTCTTGTCGAACAGCAACGAGGTCGCTGTGAAGTGCGTGAACCATGACTCGAAGCAAGGGCTGAGAGAGTTCATGGCGGAGATCGAGAGTATGGGACGTCTCCAGCATAAGAATCTTGTTCAGATGCGAGGCTGGTGTCGCCGGAAAAACGAGCTCATGCTTGTGTATGATTACATGCCTAACGGGAGCTTGAACCAGTGGATATTCGACAACCCTAAAGAGCCAATGCCGTGGCGGCTAAGGCGGCAGGTGATCAACGACGTGGCGGAAGGGCTTAACTATCTCCACCACGGTTGGGAGCAAGTTGTCATCCACAGAGATATTAAATCGAGCAACATTCTTTTGGATTCCGGCATGCGTGGGAGGCTAGGGGACTTTGGTCTGGCGAAGCTGTACGAGCACGGTGGAGCTCCCAACACGACTCGTGTGGTGGGGACGCTTGGGTACTTAGCGCCAGAGCTAGCGTCTGCTTCGTCTCCTACAGAGGCGAGCGACGTGTACAGCTTTGGTGTTGTGGTGCTTGAGGTTGCGTGTGGGAGGAGACCGATTGAGTACGCGGAGGAGGAAGATATGGTGCTTGTGGATTGGGTTAGGGATTTGTATGGTGAAGGAGTGGTGGTTAGTGCTGCTGATGAGAGAGTGAGGGCAGAGTGTGATACGGTTGATGAGATTGAGTTGTTGCTTAAGTTAGGGCTGGCTTGTTGTCACCCTGATCCAGCTAAGCGACCTACTATGAGAGAGATCGTATCGCTCTTGATTGGCTCGCCACAGGAGGATTTGTTGACCGGACTCACGCCGGTAGCTGCTGCTGATACCGCCTCTCCCTCTGCACTGGCCTGAGTAGCTTTTGTTGTTTTTGTGTTGTGTTTTGTTGTGCGGAAGATGTGTAAAGATGAAGACTGATTATTTAAACTCCAAATTTACATGTTGATATTATTCAAAGACTATTTAGATAGTAGACCTGGCCAGTGTTGTGTTACATTCAAGGCCGATCCTAGGTAAAACATTCGTTTTAGTCTCTAGACCTTAAAAATAATATACATAGATCCAATAACTTCTGAATTGTAATTTTTTATTAAAATGTTTACCTTCAAATGTTTACGATCCCCATGACTGGCCGTGCACCTAAGCTATCTCCCCCTTTGGAACATTCTTTTTGGTTGAATCAAACAACATTAGGCCTTTTTTTTGAGGAAATAATTAAACAAGAAAGAATGAATGTTGAAGAGAAAAGGACGGTCTAGATCAAAATACTTAGTTTGTGTGGAAACTTGGAGATCACGACAAGACTTATCCAACGCAATGGGTTCGATGTACACAGCCGTTCTCTTCCTCGGCTTACAGAACGCAGCTTCAGTGCAGCCAGTCGTCAACGTCGAGCGGACAGTCTTTTACCGAGAACAAGCCGCGGGAATGTACTCCACCATGCCGTATGCTTTCGCTCAGGTGTTCATCGAGATGCCATACGTCCTCGTGCAAGCGGTGGTGTACGGTCTCGTAGTGTATGCGATGATAGGGTTCGAGTGGACGGCTGCCAAGTTCTTCTGGTACCTCTTTGTTATGTACGGATCGTTTTTGACTTTCACCTTCTACGGTATGATGGCTGTGGCCATGACGCCTAACCACCACATCGCCTCCGTCGTCTCCTCCTCTTTTTACGGCATCTGGAATCTCTTCTCCGGCTTCCTCATCCCTCGTCCTGTAAGCACACCAAAATTTGAAAATGCAGTTATTTATAACTATTAAATATTTCAAAATTAGGCCTTCAACTTATTTTAGTTTTCAATTTAGACCCTCAACATTTGTTTTGGATTAAAAACAGAGTATGCCAGCATAGTGGAAAAACCGTTATATAACTGTTATAACTATTAAATATTTCAAAATCAGACCTCAAACTTATTTTATTATTGAGTTTTGACCCTGAACATTTGTTTTGGATTTATAAACAGAGTAGGCCGGTATGGTGAGAGTGGTACTACTGGCTCTGTCCTGTTTCATGGACATTCTATGGACTAATCACATCACAGTTCAGTGATATTACGCAACCAATGGCGGATGGTACGAGTGTGAAGCAGTTTATTAGAGTCTTCTATGGATTCAGAGAAGGTTTCTTGGGAGTTGTGGCCGCCATAACGTCATCTTCCCTTTGGCATTTGCTATCATATTTGCTGTTGGAATCAAGACTTTCAATTTCCAAAAGCGATGAACAGTTTTTACTTCTTTATTATTTGAAATGCATATGCTTAGCATTCTATCTCCTGTAACACAATAAAAAGTCATTTTTTGTAATGATATATTAATAAAAGGATCAACAACACATAACAACATCAATGGATTAGATTGAATCTCTAGCTAATGTTACATACCGAACAATTCCTATAGTGCACGTACATCAATGTGTTACAAACTTTAAATCAATTCTGCTTTCAGTTAATGGTGGTTATGAGAAATGTTCAAAATGGCAAATAATAAGTGGAAGATCACATACTCATTTTTTTTCTGGAAAACAGTTTGAGATCCTCCAATTATTTTTGAACCTCACCTTTAAGGTACAAACTACAAAGTTTCTTGTCAAACTATGGATTAGAGTCAAATAGAGAGAAGACTCATTGTCAAATAATATGTTCGTTTTATTTTGTCAGAGAGTCAATTAAAAGAAAAAAAAACTCTCTGTCACATCTTACAGGTGATGCAAAAAAACAACTATGAATCTATATGTGGTATTATCATAAGCTAAACCGATGTTTCATTTAGCAGCTTCTGTGGCTTTCTCAGTGATACGCAGACTTTCAGCTTTACGCACAACTTCCTCTGCCACAAGCTTCACGTGACCGCTCAGATTGTTGCTCTCCTTCTCCTCATGGTTCACTGTATTCACCTCCCATATTCTCACCGTCCCGTCTTCTGAGCCTGACGTGTATGAATCACCTCCTGGCGCATACCTCACGCAGTGCACTGGTCCGTGATGACCCTTGTTACACCCTGCATTCACCGGATTTGTCTTAAAAAAGGTTACTACACACAGATTCCTAAAATGAAAGAAACTTACCAATCTCTTCTCCGGTCTGGAAATCAAACCTGTGTACCCACATATCTTCTCCTCCGGCAATGAAAGTGTTCCCGTTTTTCGGTTCCAAGGATGCTGATTCAACGTTGCAAGGCATCTCATAGCTCTTCACCAATCCAAAACTGGGAAGGGCATGACAAAAGCTCTAGCTTAAAGAAGACAAAGAGAAAACCAAAAAACTGTATGCCTTGAGAAACTTACTTATTGGCGTCCCAAAACTTAACACTAGATCCATCAGCAGTAGTTATGTATTTCCCATCCTGACTTACTTCAGCACTTGTAACTGGGAACTTGGTTTCTAATGTTTGAACAATCTTGTCGCTTCTTATGTCCCATAACCTACAGATGACATATAGAATGATGAGACCAGGAATATACTAAATGACTTGAGTCTAAACCCAGGAGCGAGACATACCTAATGTCACCGGTGTCTGTGCAAGAGCTTAAGATAGTATTATCACTATGAAGCCATTCAACGGTTCTGATAGAACCAGGAGGAGTTCCTACTTCTTTTGGAGGCGCGTCTGGCCGATTCATATCGAATATCCGAAGAATTTTCTCCATTCCACCAGTCAGAAAACGGTGAGTGTCCTAAAGTATGCATTAAGAACCAAAAATAAACACCAATGACTCCCACAAGATATATTTAGAGAATCTCATCACTGAGAACACAATGGCAAGGTGGTCGAATCACTCGCTGCTGAAAAAAAAAAGAAACAAGAGCTGACCTGTGAGAAGGCACATGCACGAACAATGTGCTTGTGTTCAAAGGAGTGCAACTCATTTCCAGTCAATGCATTCCATATCTTCCTGAAACGTGTTATAATCACAAAACAAACAGTCTTAATCCCTGGGACGTTACCTGTTCCCATCAAACTCGCTCAACCATTTCTCTCACAAAACATAATCTTCCTCATAAAGGTTCAAGCTTTAAGCAAACAACGCATTCACCAATGGATACAAGAATAAAACTGGTTAACTACAATCTTGAAACGCAGCAAGAAAGAAAGAACATACGCAGTGAAATCAGCAGAGGCAGAGGCAGCACGCATAGCATGTTTATCAAGGCTACAACTCCAAACTGCTCCTTTGTGTCCTTCAAAAGTCCCTATCCAATCACCTGTCTCCCCATTCCTCAACATCGGGACCGAATCTAAACACATCAAAACGTCACCCAAACTCATAACCCTAAATCTCTCTCAATCAGATCAGCAAACAAGAAAAGATGATCTTGAATCAAATCTGGGACAGAGAAATGAAAAAAAAGATCGTACCTTTGCTGGCGCTAATGAGAAAGAACCCGTCTGGAGTAATCGGGCTGTACGCCACATCGACGACGGGACGAGAATGCCCGTGACAAACTAATGGAACCCCCATCGTTGAGGATCGAAATCGGAGTGTGATTGATCGGTGCGAATGTACGTGAGAGCTGCCACGAAAGTCCCCCCTTGAAGAGGATCACACCTTTTGTATATAATTGGAAAGAGAGAAGGAAATGATAAAAAGGAGCAAACTTTTTATAATTTTTTCTATGTGGGCAGAGAAGAACGCGCGGAGACGACGATGGTAGTTACGCTCAGAGACATGAAACGTTTCGTAATTTACGAGTAAGGGCTTTTGTTTAATACTATTTTCTATATGGCCCCGTTATTTCAAAGTAACTCCTTTATCAGTCCGAATTTAACAATAGTTGTGATAATGTCCCATAGAAACTAAATTGGCAATTCGCTCTCCCAAGAGTTCGTGAGAACTTCAATCAACCTTATTCAACGGTTATATACATAAATATTACATAACTTCACAATCGAAGACCTATTTTTTTTTACACCATATAGTTATTGTTTGTAAATCAAAACATCAGATGATATGAACCAAGAGGAACTCAGCTTCGAGATGTTTTTGGCAGTAGTACAGAAAATGTTACAAAAATATACCAATATCTCTTTGTCTTCTTGTCCTCTTCACTAAATAGCAAATACTGAAAACTTCTACTAAAATGTACGAGCCTCTTCATTTTGCTGCGTGTAAACACTAAGTTAAACTTGACAATATTAATATTAATGATGAACATAGCACCAAGGATCCGTGGCGCAATGGTAGCGCGTCTGACTCCAGATCAGAAGGTTGCGTGTTCGATCACGTCGGGTTCAAACCCCCGAATGTTGGTCCTTCCATTTTTTTAACCTTTTTCATCCCTCAAAAACTTCAAAATCCTAAATATTACCCATTAGTCTTTACCCCTTGCCAGTTTGACATGTTTATACAAGCCCATGGACCTGCATACTGCGCGAATTTTTTCAATTTTTTTTGAATAAAATTATGTTTTCTGTTCCAAAGAGTCATTGATTATGTTTTCCGTACATCACCGGACGGAACTATTTGTTGTCACCGGAAACTTTCATCTTCCTCCCCGGGGAAACGCTTTTTGATATATAAGAGAGCCTTGAATGCAAAAACAAAAACGAGCTCAGAAGAACTTGAGCATTCTACAAGAATGCAAATTGCAAGTTTTGCAACCATGCAACAAAGTATGAAAACTATGAATGAATATTTTTGATTTAGACAGAATCTTGTGAATATGCGAAGATGAACTCACAGCTATGGAACAACACTTGACTAACTGAAACATAAATACAAACAGTGTAAGAATCATGCCTAGAACCAGAGCTGATGTCACTATATAAACCTAAACAGTGAGAGAGAACAGTATGTATAAAAATCAAAACTTGGATTGAATTCAACATACACTCGGCACTTGGAATAATCTTCACGGAGTCCATCTGGTACCATCGAACTCCAACCGGGGCACTGAAGTATTGGCATCACTTGCTTGACCACCCCTTACACCAATAAAAAGATTGTGCATGAAAGCATCAAAGTTAAGATCTATCAAGGGATGGTGATGCGGAAGCTGATAGAGAGATCTCTGTTCTGATTCCCATCTCTGACGAGCGTTGATCATCTCAATGAACTCCGCTCTCTCCAAATCATCCCACTTGCGTTTCTCCAAAGGGTCCACTTTCGGAGGCGTAGAACCCGGATGCTCAGCTTTCAAGTGTGTCTTGAGCTGAGAATAGCTCCCAGAGAAACCGCACTTGTCCATAGAACAGTACCTCGGTCTCGCATTCATGAATCTCCGCGCGGAGGTTGACTTCACCGTCCCGTGAACCTCTCCTCTGCAGTAGGGACAGCTAAGAGTCTTGACACTGCATCGGCTTGTGTTCTTGTTTCTGCGGAACTGCTTGAAGCAGTTGGAGTGACGCGCGCTAGTGTCGCACATGTAAGCACGGCATCCTTTGGAGAAGGAAGAGCATTGCAAGAGGACGGCATTGTGCGGCGGCTCCATGCAGATCACACACCTGACGTCCTCCCATTCGCTCACACTCTCTGAATCGAGAGGTGATGACTCGGCTTCTTTCTGTTTCTTGCTCCGACAAGAGCGTAGCGGGTAAGGCGATACCCTGTCTCTGTTGCTTGAAACCGGCAAAACACGTCTTTCCTTAAGCATCTCACACACTGAAAACAACACACAAAGAGTTAAACTTAAACTCATTACACATCTATTTCCAATATGTCTGAAGAGTAGAGAAAGCCAGAGAACATGAAGCTGTTTATGGTCAGATCGAACATAGACAAAGCCCTCAAACACCAAACCAAAGCAGTTACATTCGAATAGATACAACACAAAACCCCAATCAATGCATATTCAATGAGAATCCAGGAGACAGAACACGAGCTTAGTCCTAGTGATCGCTGAACGTTGCATTACAATCAACATATGATAAACCGACAAGCAAGAGAAGATGATGTTTTTCAACTCGATTCAATTAAATTTTGGAGCTATTCACTTATCACAATTACAAACAGTTGTAGACTTCTCAATCATCTGAATCAACGGATAAACAATCAATTCGATTTCAAGCAGGAAACAGATCAATTCGATTGCAATTCAACGAGTATATGAATCAATTGAATCAAATACAAAACTGATTCCCAGAAATTTTCTGATCATATCCACAAACAGCTAAACGACATCGGATCAAGAGATTCGTCGAGGATAAATCAATCGCCGATAGAAAAGAATAAAATATTACCTGGCCGGAGAAACGAAAGAGGCTCTTATTGAAAGAGAGAGAGAAAGGAGTTTCGTATTGAAACGGTGAAGATGGAGAGAGACAATTAAAAGGTGCTCGTGCGTGAATGTGAATGTGAGATTGCATTTGCTGGTGGAGGAGGTCAGGGCTTTTATAGGCGCCGAGTGACGTGTTTTCGGAATGACGAAAATGCCCTGACCTCGTGGAAGTCCACCCTCTTCTACTTTCCTTTGCAATTTAACCATATTTGTCTTTTCCCCTTCCTTTGTCGTTGCTTTTCCTTTTCTGCGGCTTCTAAAATTTTTTTTTTCCGCCAAACATTCATTACACATCCTTCGAAAAACATAAGTTTATTATTTTAAATAAATGATAATCTTTTTTTTTTTTTTTCCGTTCGAATCTGTTAGAAAATGATTCAAACAAATTCAAAGATTCATTCAGCCACAACTAAAATAAAATCAGACATATTTTTTCCCTATATATCAAATAAATTCAAAGATTCTTACCAAACATAAATAAATTCAAAGATAATATATAAAGTTATGTGGGTTATCTCATATTTATTTTACATCAGTTGGGAATCCGTATAGATGTTAAATTAATTTTCATATTCAAACCAATTTACAGCACAAGTTTTATAGGTAAGCTTTACATGCGTTTTTACGTACATCTTTGAAAAAGATTACAACAAATCGTATAATAATTTGTGGATCTTTTTCAAATTCTAAAATATGTTTTAGTCTATATCAAAAACCATGTGTGCTTTATTCTTACTTATATTCTTAAGAAAATATTATGTTTCTTATTAAGTTGTGTGAAAAGTAATAAAATTTGTGATCACTCATCATTTATGTATATATATATATGCATATTGTCTTCCTCACTTGACGTATGTATATATACATAATATCTAACATTTTAAGTTATATAAGATTATCTTTTTTTTGAAGAAAGGTTTTAAAACTGAAGATATTCTAGGTATGAATGGTGGCCAGGGAACAGCGAAGAATAATGCATTCCCTAACGTTCCTAAAAAATATTACCATTCACAAGGAATAATTTTTTCGTTCTCATTCTCTACCATTCTTTTTTTGTAAAGAAATAAAAGTATTCCTGATTAAATTTGAGAAGGATCAACAATTCTTTTTCATTCATGCAATTTTACTTTTTTACGTTTGTTTTCTATTCTTTCCTCTTGTTTTCAGAATGATTCGAAAAAACATAAAGAAGATTATATAAGATTATCTTACATACGTGCAAATACATGCTGGTAGAAACATAAATACCATAAAACCAAAGAGATCCCAAATCTTGCCAAATTGCCACTTACACGCAGCCTGCATGATGTAGGTAGCGCAAGGAAGAATTAGCCTGTGTCAAAATCAAACGGCAGGCTTCAAATTATTATTAGAAATACTTATTCAGAAAATTTCTTAGGGAGACGTATTTTTTGTCGGCGCATCTTTCATTATATTTGAAAGCTCAAAGACATTACAACTGATGCTCACCGATTAAATCCCATTCATCACCATTTACAACCTTAATTTAATTCAGTAATTAGGGAGACGTCTAATTATTGAAGACATGTGACAATGCCTTCGTCATGTAATAAATCAAGGAAAAAGCATAGAGTTATACAAATATATCCGAACCTATTGCACCATAAACACAGCCCAACAATTGAGTTACGTCGGCCCAATTATCAAAAAGCAGTTCAACCCACCCAAATTTAAAATGACCCGACCCGTAGCTTTTAAATGTGAACTCTAAAACCCGCGTCGGCTCTCTTCCTCTTCCCGTTTCCAACGTCCATCGCCGACCATGGCCAAAGAGAAACCGAATCATATTCTCACCTCCGATGGAGGTTTGCTTCATTCTATCCTCCATGCCATCAACTGATTGCTCAAATTCACTTCTCATTTCTTTTAATTGCGGCTAGATTGTTGAGCACCTGCTTCAATTTATAGATGTAGGTGTTGATGAAGATAGAGATGGAGTGTTAGTAGACGACGCTCACAACGAGCCGACGTTAGGTGATAAACTCGATAGTAGTCTTAACTTATTAGGCCGATGGAAACTTAGCAGTAATAGTGATTCTGCTCCGGGAGATGATAAGCCTCCGACCGCAGCCTCAGTTAACGTTATGTTGAGACAAGCGTTGCACGCAGATGATCGGTCTCTTCTACTTGATTGCTTGTATAATAGAGATGAACAGGTTCGGTAGTTGTATGTTCTGTCTGTTTCTTTTTAATTTTTTTTTTTTCATTCTCGGTTACTTCTTCTGTACAGGTGATTGCTAACTCGGTTGCTAAGTTGAATTCAGCTGAAGTACTCGAGCTTCTAAACTATCTTCTGCCAATACTACAATCAAGGTGAGAGTTTAAGATTTTTTTTGCTGTGTGTGTATGTGTCTGTTGAAGCTGGTTTTAAAAGTGGTGATTTTTAATACTTTCTTGATTTTTGCAGGGGTGCGGTTTTAGCTTGTGCGGTTCCGTGGATAAAGTGTCTGTTACTTACTCATTCCAGTGGGATTATGTCTCAAGAGTCATCTTTGCTCGCATTAAACTCCATGTATCAGGTTAGGAACTGCTTGCCATGGCCGCTCTGCTAGTAAAACAGAAAGTTTGGGGTAGATCATATACCGTAGATGATGGATTGATATGTGTTTGATCGGCATTTGGTTGTGTGTGCAGCTCATTGAATCACGAGTGTCTACTCTTCACACAGCTGTAGAAGTTTCAAGCTGCTTGGACTTGGTATGTATTGTATTATCCTGATACGAAGAAGAATTTGATTTCAATGTGTAGCCTAGGGAGTAGAATTAGATTTGGTGTTTGATTCCACTGATCACTTTGGGAATTAAATCACGCAATGGAAGTCATTGATACGAGGATGAAATTTGTTTCAGTGTGTAGCCTAGCATTAGTTTTTGGTGTTTGATTCCATTGATCACCCTATGGAAGTCCTGATTCGTTGTTGATTGTTTTAAAGGTAGATTGTGGATGAAGAAGAAGAAGAAGAGGATGCAGGTCCCGTGATCTATGAGGCCAAGGACCGTGATGAAGAAGAAGGGGGAGGAACAGAGGAAGCAATGGAGACAGATGAAGAAGCAGACGAATCAGCTGATGGTGTCAATGATTTTGAAGATTTTGATGACATGAGCGACTGAGAAGACTTACTACAAACGGAAGAAAGTTTTGATTTGTGTGAGGCTGATTGATTGTTAGATGTAATGTTGTATCGATTAGACTTTTGTATTGAGAAAGAGTTTATGTTTTCATAAAAGAAAAAGAAGTTGACAGCGAATATGTAAATTGAGGCAGACCTTGCAAGTGCATACAAAGTTCCATAACAACAATCTAAAAGGTCTACTCGAATTTAATAATTCCCTCAATCAATCGGAATTCTCGGAGACGTGTCGGTGTGTTTGTAAGAGATGTGCAACAAAGAGATGATGATCTTCTGAAAATGCAGAAATAGCTTTAGGGTAGAACAACAAAGAAGCCAAGAACAATAGATTCATTAAGAACCAAGCTTTTATATACAAGTTTGATTCTAACATGTAAAATGCGATACACGTATGTATAACACCTTGTGCATTCTCAAAATTAACAGAGTCCAGATGAATGTGGTACTTTCTCAAAGACTCAAAGTGGAAACAAATGGTTAAGAAGAAGAAAAAATAAAAGAGATAGGCTGTAGTCCCCTTCTCTTTTGTCCCACATCGGTTTATTGACTCCATTTTGTGTTGTTTATATTAGTCCTCAATCAAACAATTGTACGTCGAGCTCAGTAGCGAGAGCTTGTGACCTATGTGGGGACAATAAGATGGTGGAACACTGGCCCGGGCCCACAGGTCGGATCTGTTGTGGCATGTTCTGGGCTGTGCCCGGTCCAAGCCGAGAGTGATCCGTGTGTGCTGAGCGAAGGCTTGGCTCAGGCGGTTCCTAAAGAGGAGGGCAATGCGTGAGGCTGGTTTCACAGAGCAGCGATCACCTCCCTCTCTCGACAGTGGACGGATAACAGCTCAAAGCCACTCAGATCCAGCATGGTCTGGTGGCTCGTACCCAGCTGAACCACCATCTTTTTTTGTTTTTACATATATTCCCATTAAAATCAACTACTTAATTATGAAAATTATTAACGCTCAACTCAGGTTATGTTTTATACGTTATGAAAGGCCACAAAACATTTAGTAAATGAGAAACAATATAACCAAAATTGAAAAAAGAGCAAGCATGTCCATAGCCAAAAAGCACTACTACCATCTATAACTGTAAATATCCTTCTTTCCTTTTTATCACAGTTTATATGTGACTCAGGAAGAAGCATGTACATAGCTTGAATTATAAATACAAGAAAAACCAGTAGACATTGGGTTCATGTAAGAAGGAGGAGGCACCACCATTGTGTTCCTCAGCTCCTCTAGCGCATATCTCATTTCCTGTAACTGAAGCAAACTCATTTCATCCACCGACCATTTAGCCATCTCACTCGCTTTCCTCATCTCCTCACCTTTCTTCTTCTCTTCCTCCACTTGGCTCAACACCAAACTCAACTCGCTCCTCGTTGCTGTGTTTTCCATCGGTTGACTTTGCTGCTGAAAAGAAGTATTGTTCCTGTATCGATCCAGCACGGAGTAGACGCTTGGATGGCCGAACGAGAAAGGCTTTTTGGCGAGTGAGAATACGATTATTGCGACCTCTACACCGCACAAAGTGCATAGCTCGCTAGCTTTCTTGAAGAGACCAGCTCTGCGTTTGGAGAATGCTACTTGCCTGTGGCTCTCTTTCTCTATCTTTGCCATCCGTATCCTTTGCCGTCCACTGCTTCCTTTTTTCTTTGAAGTCATTACTTCTTGAGACGTTAGAAGGATTGGTTTTTCATCCCTTTATCATATATAGAGTATTGATTGTGGTGTAGCATTATAATAAACTTGCATTCGTAACGTTACCCATTTTGTAATTACTTGATAATGAAATCTCAAGATTTGTGAGTTATAAAATCTCAATTTGTTAATGTTGTGATGTAAAGAGATTTAGCCATACATAATGGCCGTTGTTGACCGTTTATTTATCTTCCGATAGTTTGCTACATGTTATTAGTTTTCTTAGTTGATTTTGAGGAAAAAGAACATAAGAGCGTGAATTATTAGCTTCAATAAAACTATATATTACACGGTGAAGTTGCATGATTTACAAAATACCCCACTTTCACCTATCTGTATGTTTATTATTATTTTCATCTCAAATTTCAAACTAGAGATTTGGTATCTAATGAGTAATGACTAATGCCATCCTCACTTGCTCACCTAAATATATTTGGTCACTCAATGAAGGAGAAGATTTTATTATAAATTAAATCGTGTCCTATAAGTCAATTCCCGTGTTCGTTTCTACTTTCTAAGCTTAATTATTATCTAACCCACGCCACTTGATTATAAAACAATAGTAATAAAAATGTCTACGCCATTTGATTTTTAAAATAAAATAAAATAAAAACCCAACATATATATGATCTGAATATGTATTAAAGAGGATTATGTGGCATTGAGATTCCAAAGATTCATACACTTTTCTGATGAATCTTTGATACTCCGAAGAATTATATGATCATTCAATATTTGCATTTTAAAATTTTAAAATATTTTACATTTCATATATGTTAATTAGGTTTGGTTTTGAAGATTTATTTTATGTAAATGATTTTGTATAGTTGATTTTGAAATGAATAGTTTATAACTCTTTTTTTTGTCAGCGATTTTTTTATAATTCTATATTATCCTAGTTTGACTAAAAAGCAGTTTTTAATCATCCTGTAAAATTGTTATCGTTACTTTTGCTAATACATTAATTCTGATAACAGTGATACTAGTTGTTACGAAAAAAGCCAAATTCAAAACATCATCATCTTATCGATTCATCAAAGTAATAAATATTAGTAAAAATAGTGGACCGGCGTCAATTGATAAATAGTGAGGACAGAAATAAAAAGGGAAGAGAGTCTGAACACAATGATTGATTAATCACACTTATAAGCCTCATCACTTTTTAGTCTTTTAGCGCAAAAGAAGAAATCAAGGAGAGAGAGAGAGAGAGAGAGAGAGAGATCCATGGAGGGTCTTCAAAGATCAACCATCTCCTTCCGCCGTCAGGGATCTTCCGGCATAGTCTTCGACGACCGTGTCATCGCCGAGCTTAACAAACAAGCAACCGAGCAGAAAGACGAAAGTCAACGCGACGAACAGCCTAAGCCTATGTCTGAAGGCCCGGAGCAAGAGAAACCAATCGCCGGCGACGAGAAAGACAAGCTCAGGCCTATCAAAACCGGTGCACCGACAGCCGGAGGACTCGAGAGGAGTCGATCTAACGGCGGAGGAGCTCCACGTCACCACCGAACAACCGGAAGAGTGTCTCCCGCGGTGGATCCGCCGTCTCCGAGACTGTCCACGTGCGGTTGCTGCACTGCGTTTGGGAAGAAACCGCCGGGGAAGAAGAATAATCCGAGGAAGAAGCCACCGAAACGCAGATCAAGGTAGACATAAAACTAAAGAGATCATACATACTGTCTTTGAACCTCTCTTTGTGTGCTCTGATACGATCTTTAATTTTCATTTTTGAATTTCTCTGGTTAAAGCTTATAGATCGTAATACTTTGAATTTTATTTTTGATTGTAAAGTAGCTGTCTTTTTTTTTTCCTGTTTTCAGACAAATTTTTCATTTCTGTATATTTTTTATTTCTTGATCACCGCCGCATTTCACGCCTTCGCCGCCGTGTCTTGTCCACAACGGAGCGACACAACACATTTCCATTTAAAAGAAAAAAAAACTATAAATAGCTGTCTTAATGTGTGATATGTTCTGTCTTAAAATTAATAATACTGTCCGTAAAAGACATGAAGCTCACTCGAGAGTTTAAACATTACAAATTACATAATAAACTTCTGTCTGAAGAATCTGTCTGTCATTGAGGTCCGAGCTTAGGACAGCCTTCAGCTAGAGGCAAGTCCAAATTCTCAACTGTCCTAAAAGTGCGTGGTATCATCTTATCAACATAAAGATTACCATCCAAATGATCACACTCATGCTGCAGAATCCTCGCTTGCCAACCCGAAGCATTCACTTCAATCCGCTTCCCTCGACGGTCGTAGCCTGTCACTACCACTTCAAGGTGTCTCTCCACCACAGCTCTGAATCCATCAACACTCAGACATCCTTCAAAGAAGAGAGCTTTCTTGTCGCTACTCGCTTTAAGCTCCGGATTCACCATTACCTAACACGCAAAAAAAGTTAATTACTCTCACTAATTTTAACAACTTGAATGACTAAATCTTTATTACCATAAGATCAAAGGGACGTCTGTTTTGAGCAAAAGTCTCCTCCTTTGGTGCGTAACTGATATACTCTTTTGTATCTTCAAGAACAATGATCTGAATCATCACCAAGGAAACCGGTTTAATCATTAACATTTTGAAAAGGAGAAATGAAAAGAATTAGACTTTACTCACTCTTAAGGGGACACCGATCTGAGGAGCAGCAAGGCCAACTCCAGGAGCTAATCTCATTACTTTAACCATATCATCAATTATCTTCTGTATACGCTCCGACCCGATTTCATCCGGGTCAACTTCTCGGGCCTTCTCGTGCAGAACCGGATCTCCAGCTGCTACAATATCCGGTAAATCCACTTTCTTCTTATTGTCCCCAAGACCCAGTAGCCAACCGGCTTTGGTCTTCAAAGAGGATGAAGAGAAATGATAGAGGTTATGGTTCAACGAGAACGAGGTGTCGGGTCTTGAAACGGGGAATCGGGTTGAGCGACATGCGACGGCGGCGGAGACCGGGAGTAGACGAAGTGAGAATCTGAAAATGGTTGCCATAGCCGTCGCTTGGTCACAGGGAGTCTCACCGGGTCGTTTCTTGAGTTGAGATATGTCTCTTTGGGCCTGCTGACGTCTGCGGCTCCTTCAGCCCAGTATTTTTGAAGCCCAATGTTTGCATTTATCTCTAAACAAATGTCTAATTGCTAGTTTAGTCGTTTTTTTTTTTATGATTTTATGGGACGTTTCGTGACAAAAAAAAAATGATTTTATGGGACGATCATGTATGGGTTGAGACCACTTACTGGATGGATAAATTTAACTATGACGGTTCATTTACTAACTGTACAATGATCTCGAGCTTTGGTTGGCTTATTTGGGATTGAAGAGGAATAGGATCATGTCAAGCAGAGAACAGAACACCAACATGCAGTTGAAGCCCAATGTTGGCATTCAAAACTGATTACTTAATCTTAGAATCTAAAGATAAATCTAAATAATGTGGTATATTTTACTCAGCTTTATAAAAAGGTAACCAGTTTTGTAAGTTTAGAGTTTTTAAAATATATATTTTCCTCACTATCCTTTATTTTATTTTACATTAGTGATGTGATACGGAGCAATCCATTACAGCTCCACATCGTAATTGATAAGAAAATTGTAATAAACAAATATGTTAGGATAGCGCTAAAAATTTTTTTGTCGCAGATATAGATTCTAAGGATTAAAATGACCAAAATATTTATTTAAAGAGGTAAATATACATTTATACCCCTAGGTTAACTAATTTAAACCTTAGGATTTAGAGTTAAGGGGTAGAGATTTGAGATTGAGGTTTACAATTTTATAAAATAAAAAATAAATATTAAAAAATTGAAAATAAAAATTTTAAAAATAGTTTCAAAAAGTATTTTCGAATTACAAAAAAAAAATCAAAAAAAAAAATTAAAAAAAAGTTCGAATTTGAAAACATATAATCTAAAACTACTAATTTTTTTTATTATTATTATTTTATATATCTAGAGTATTATAATCCTTTTACCTATTAAATGAAATATTTTGGTCATTTTCCTAATCTATTTTTGTGACCAAAACTTGAAAATAGTATATTTAAGAGAATTGTCCATAAACAATTCGAAATGTAATTAGAAAATAACAACCTAAACTAGTGATTCAAATATTTTAACTATTGATGTGCTTAAAGAATGGATAGACGTTTGGGGGTAGCCAGTAACGTTCCAGCTGTCCAAAGTAAAGTTGTAAACATACATGCACGTACGTAGGCTTTGAGCCAATATAGTTTATTAATTATGGTACATGTTTGTAATTTGATTCAACGGATCTGCCTAAGATTTACTAGTTCAGTTTGGAGTTAAGTTAGACGCTAACTTTTTTTTTTTTAGTTAGATGCTAACTTAAGCCTTATGAGCTCTTCTTTGTTATTTTAATCGATCTTCTTGGTTAAAACAAGAAAAAAGCGGAAAAGGGTTACCGGAGCGGCGACAACAGTAAGAGGGGGAGGTGAGTTAAGGAAGCTGATCTCCGATGCTTAAGCCGTAATTCTTTCCGTGTAAACAACTTGGTATATAAAATGGTCAATCTTATCTAGTTTTTATTTGGAATCTTGCTTGCTTACTTGTTTCTCCATATTGATAAAGTCAAATTCAATAGTTAGGCAACATCTTTATATTTCGTCCATGCAGAAATCTTAGATTTGATTCTGTTTATATCCAAATTTTTATTTTTATTTTATTGCATGCCAATGTATTTTTTTCTTATATATCACAATTTGTTTTGTTGTAACATATATAGTAGAACCAAATTAGCTAATAACTTTTTGGGGTGAAATTCATAGTATAACTATGATCATTTGCAGAGAATACATTGAGTAGAATTAAAAAGACAGATAAAGTAGAGGCGGTGGTTTCAGGATGGTTCCTCAGCCTCCTAAGTCGCGTATGTAACTTGAGATTCAAGATTCTTTTTTTATTCCTTCAACATTCAAATATGGTTCCTGTATAGAGTAAAAAGTCTTATTGATTCCTTCAAATCTAATTCTGTTTTTCAATAAATTATAAAAATTCCCCTATAAATACATAGGTTTCGGAGCATCCTAAATATCACAAACAATTCACCCTAAATCAAAACCAGGAAACACAAACACTCCTACATATCAATCATGCTGAACAACAACAACAAGAAGAACAATCTGAAGATGAGTTCGGCTCAAGAAAGTGGTAATGGTACTACTAACATCGTTATTACAGAGACGAGGAATAATAAGAAGGTAGAGAGGAAGGCATCCATGGACGTGGACAAGTGCGCGGAAGCTTTCATCACAAACTTCAGAAAGCAGCTTCTTCTCCAGCGTCTCGAATCCATCGAAAACATGCTCTCCCGTGGCCTATAATACTATTTATCAATACACACTTCTATGTATATTTTACTACTTATGTATTATTTCTTTCTTTTATATATATGCGCTAGCTGACTCCGAACGTCTAGTATGCATATTGTTACTAGTTGGTAAAAATATTTTATGTCATTTATTATTTTACTTGTCTGGTGTGAATTCGGGTAAATAACTCGATAAATCTAAAGCCAAGAGAGCATTCCAAATTGAGGCGAATAACTTCTGAATATGATTCTCTTATTAGATTTGTGAAACACTCCATAAGACCCCAATTAAAAGCCCCCTATAACCTAAAAGTTCGATACTACGATACAAATAGCTATACTGTAATATTTTGTTTTCTTAGATGTACTGTACCTTTCGGCATGCATGTGTTTATTTTGGTAGATCCATCACAAGTACATCTATCACACAAAAAAATCTCATTTTAGAATCGGATATATATTACACCACAAGTGTTGTGTGATTGTTAGGAACCAACTAAAACAATATACGTAAGCAGTATTCTCTTTGGTGGTCATATGATTTTCCCTCTGTTCTTAAATGATTAATTTTTATGTTTTACATATATTAATAAAACATATCAAAAGTTGATTATAAACACATCATTTTTTTTTCTATTTAGCTATTTTCCATCAACTTAAACCAATAGTATTTGAATAAATACAATAATATTTTTTGAATTTACAATTTATCATTATTAACTATTAAATTTGCACAAAAAAGATTAAAACATATATCTTTTTGAAATAATTTTACTTTTGAAATTTAAAACATACTATTATTTACTATTAAAAATACATAAAAATATAAAACATATATTTTCCTCTTGTTCCCAGAATGTTCACGAGTCGGACCATGATCATTTCCTCTAGGGGAATCACATTCACTGATTCACGTAGGTCTCTTATTCATTACATCCAAAAACAAACACACCCAATGTGGGACACACGACAACAACATAAACCAACTAAAACAATATATATAACACTAATTCCCTTGGTGGTTATATCATATAAAGAGAATGATAATTCCCCTGGG
>NC_027755.1:37458118-37475837 GCF_000695525.1 Brassica oleracea var. oleracea
GGGGGGGGGGGGGGGTGTGGCGATCACATTCGCTGATTCCCGTTGATCGGTCTCTTATTCATCACACAAACACAACAATAGCAGAGATAGTAAAGGGTGGATCTTAATTAGTCTGCGGTTGTGGTTGCCCCATCTGATGAAGTTTAACTTTTGCGCAGTACTGGGCCAGTCCTCCTACGAGGGGGACAACGGGGAGGCTATCGCAATTGCAGATCTCTATCATGAAGCCATCAGGGTCGTGAAAGAAGATCTGGTCCACTTTGATCCCTCTTCCTTCTACTATCTCCCTCACATACTCTATTTCCATTTCATCAAGCTTCTTCTCCACTGCTGCCATACTCTCGCACTACATTTCCACAATTAACATGTCTTCTTAACTACACCGAGATTTGCAACAATAACCATAAATATGCCCCAAACAGAGCAACAACTATATATAATAACAATACTATTACACAACTATAAAAGAAAATGATGCTTTTATTCTTAAAACTAGATGTTTTGTTGTCAATGATTGGAATATACCTTCCAAAACTTTGACCTACAAAAAACCCACCTTCCACCTTCCATTGTCCTTTTTTTTCTTCTATTTTAAACATTTTGCTTGTCTTTTCCTCACGATAGTATGCCTCGCAAATTCAGTTTATTTCTTTCAAAGTTATTACAATTTACATTAAACTCTACTATACATTCTATCTTCAGTGTTTAGTAAGGAACTCAATTAACAGTTCAGTATGGGGCAACTTAGGATTTTTTTGCCTCCCTAAATAAATAGTTATGAAGTTGGTGTTTCGTAGAAAATATTCATAAATTTATACAAGTTTCTGAAGGGAACATTTTGTATGCTTTCTTACCTTAGAGGAATACAGAGCTTCTGTGCACCTAAATAACGTTTCAGGTTTTAAACTGCTCAAAGGAGAAAAAATAACCTGAAAAGAGATATGGTTATCTTTGGAGTTAATCGCAGTTTTCTTGGGAAGTTTTTCAGGCTCTGTGGAACCTAAGAGGTGTATTCCAATTCCATGTCCAAACAACCTAACCCAAAAAAAACATACAATTTTTATAACTCATCTCTTTCAAAATTTCAAACATATACGTATATTAATAAAAAGATAACTGCGAGAGGGTACCAAGCGCCTTCAAAATCTAAAGATTCAGGTCTTCGAACCGGGAAGAACCCTAACACCTTTTGGTAAAAATTCATCGACTCTTCGAGGGATCGGCACAAGAGAGAGACATGGTTCAGTGACGTGAGACGGAGAGGGTTGACTGCGTTTTCCTTCATTTTACCAAGAAAACTCATAAGGACAAAAAAAAAACAAACAAAAGAAAGCAACGCCGCCTTGCAGAATGCTATATAAGTAGCTGTGAAGTGTGAATATAGATGTGTAGAAGGAGTGTATATTGATTGGATAACCTATCTGATAATCAAAGACTTGGCCATGATATTGTATTTATAGAAGGCCTCTAAGCAAATGGAAACTTAGGGTTTTTAGAAAATTTAATATTCATACTTAAACGTGCCAAAACTAGGCCTATAACATAATATTTTATTTAGTCGGTTTAATTTAGATATTAGAAACTTAACAAGATTTAAGAATCGTAAAAATAAATGGACGATATGGTGAAAATAAATAAATAAATATATACATATATATATATATGGTTACATAAATACAAGTCATGATCGAATATTCTTGTATACTACGTAAAAGAAATGATTAGAAAGTAATGTGATTGGTAAAGAGAAATGAAGGAGAACTAGCTACTACTACATAATAGTATAATGTAAATGATGTGATTGGTAAAGAGAATGGTGCAAATATGCGAAATAATTGGGTGATTTCAGAGGGGAAATGTTGAGAACCCGCCAATGTCGGGATGAGTTCGATAAGTAAGACCATGATTATTCGTATAACTAGTTTTTGAGTTTTTTATTATTTATTTTTTATTTTTAAAAAAAAATTAAAAAGAAAATCAATTGTGGATCGCCATGTGTCAGTGGGGTCTGCAGACAGTGAAAGTGATCTTATTTCATTTTTTTGTTATCGATTTTTAATCAAAATATGGGTTCCATCACTTTAAAAACCCTCTTGTAACTCCCGATAATTGTGCTATTAAGAACTCAAACAAGCTGACTCGGACAATCACAACTTCTCGTTTTTTTTTCCTTTTAACTAAACAAAGACTAAGATCATACTGGACACGTCAGCAATTACCAAACATAAGTCTTTTGTTGTCTTATGTAAAGATTTTGGTCTTTTGTTGCCGTGTCAAGATTTGGGTTATCCCAATCACATCAAATGCTCTGGTTTGCGATATATTGGGTTGGCAATAGCATTCTCGATGGGGACTTCGAAGTTCTCATAGAGTATCTAAAAACTAAAATAAAAGTTGAGGGTTATTATTTGAAACTCTACTAAAGATTAATGAGGATATTTATAGCTAACATCTCATGAACAGTTTTTAACGAAATTAAGATATAATTGTATATTTAAACTTTACTAAAATGATAAAATTTTATTATTGAGTAATTAAAAATGGAAAACTGGACTATAAAATGCTTTATTTTATTTTTTGTAGTCTATAACTTAATTCTTTTTTGAGCAGATATAACTTAGTAACTTACACATGCCCAAAAAAAAACTTCCACATGCACATCATGTTTGAATTTTAATTGTAAAACGATTCTACGTACATAACACAATTAGAACACATGCAGCGGCGGTATGTAGCTGAAAATTATTATTATAAAAATATATGGGTCCAAGCTATTTAAGTTTTTGTGCAAGTTTAAGCTGTTAAATTTCTTTGGTAAGGATTCCATCTGGTGGAGTCTATTAACTATTCGCAGACCTCACTGATACATGGCAGACTGCAATCGGTTAATTTTTTTTTTGTTAATCAAAAAATAATAATAATTATAAAAATAGAAAACACTTTTTTTAAAGAATTTTTATGGGGTACACGGTTGTGGTTGCCTTTACAAACTAATTAATAAGCTTCTTACCTCGGTTAAAATTATATGCAGGACCAACCTAAAGTCATATAACGTATCTATCACATAAAAATGCTTTTAACTATAGTTACATCTAAGAACGTAATTGAAATTATATATTGTTCTATAAATATTTGTAAATTTTGGCCTGTAAAATTCTTATTTCAGCTAGGATCAATCCTAGTTTTATGATATGTTTTGTTCGTTTGTGTATTACTTTTGATAAAGGAGAGTCTAAATTGTCAATAAATGAAAACTCTTTTTTAGAAAATAATGGATACGACAGTTAACAATACGAGTCGGAGAGAAAAAGAAACACATGTATTATATACTGTATGGAAAAGAAACCCTACTAAACCCGTTTAAATTTTAGCCTGACTGTTACGTTTTCCTAATCTCGCATGATTTTATGATCTCATTTCATAGTTTCATGCCCTAAAAATTTGCAATTATATCAAACTTTATTCTGGCAAAGAGAAGTGATAAGCTTTAAAAATCGATTATTATATATATATATTGTGAGTGTTGATTTGTCACTTACTTTCAGAAAAAACACGAAACACCAACACAGGACACCTTTTGTTTTTAACGTGTATTATTAATTTCCATATATATAGCTAGTCTTTTCCCTTGACGAAGGGCCGATAAAACCAAATCTGTAATCCAAATCAAGAGTATACAAAGCTCAGTTTAACATGTTAATCTCGTTTATAAATCTTAGTTAAATAGTTTTGTACATAATCTAATCGAAAAAACTACTAGCGCATACCGCATTTATAATTATATACATTAATAATTTACAAAGCAAATGGTAGGGCCAATCAAATGAATAGGCTCAAACGTTTTGTCCTTTTTTGTAAATGGAAAGCAGAAAACAATAAAAACAATTCCTAAAATGATTATAAAAACTGTAAAACGTATTTCACGATGCAGGAGTGTCCACAAGTTGACAAGGAAGTTTCATCAGTTTCTCTTTTTTCTTATTTACAAGAAATCAAGCAGCTAGCGTCTGAGATTCAGACAAATTGATACGTTATCTTCTTTTCCATGCATGGTATCAGGAAACCCTCTGAAGTGGATATACTTGAGTTGCTTTAAGAAAAAAAACCATTGGTTTGTCCGGCAAAAAGAGGAAAACAAACATGAACTGATTGATTGAGATATATGCATGGTCCTTTAGAGCTTATCCAGCACACATCATGATTGGTCGTGACTTTGCGCTTTACCACTTTGCTCTCCTGCTTATCCTGTGGAAGAGTCCTCTGATGCTCAAGCATATCCACTATACAATCAGCCCGATCGACTTGCCACATATAGTAGAGGAGAAACTGTATACTTTTCAGTGACCAAGCTGTTTGTGGGATCTACTTTAAAGATATTGAAAGGCTTGCCAGGGTCAAGCATGACAAGGGCAGACTCCTCAAGTGGCCGAGGAAGCATTGTGGCAGAATCTGTGAATTCACACTCTACTTCCCCCCCATTAACGGACGTACAGATAAATCACATGCTTCTTAGAGGAACTTTCTCAAAAGTTATAACCAGCTAATTAGGCAGAGAATCTTAAAGTTAAGATTCAATAACTATCACCACACTAAGTTGCTTCATATCTGATCAAACAACAGCAGTATCCAATGTTTGATAAGAGAGAAGTGATTCAACAAATGACACTGTGTTGAGACCGAGAAAAAAAACGTATTAGTAAAAGGACTAGAAGAAATCAAAACTCAGAAGGAGGTTTCAATCGAATGAGACGCTTGATCCTGTCTTTGTCGGTGTTCTCAAGAAGACCGTTCCAAACGATTTCATCAAGACACAAACAAATCCTTCCATATTTATCCAAAAACACTCGCTCCGTTGGAGGTTTACCGCATATGTCCTTCACAGCCCCTGTTATGATAAAGATAGCTTCCGCCACTGCAAGAAGATTCAAAAAAAAAAAAACTCTGAATAAAATCACTTATCAGCTGAGAGAGGGAGAGAGAAAAAGAGAGGAGGCTTACAAGCAAGTTCATCGTACTCGTCTTTGCCAACGAGGAAGATGCTAACATCCCCTAGCATTGTGTACACTATATAAACCGACCTGCACAAAACAAACAAACAAACAAACAAACAAACAAGCTCTCTATTACTTCCATTGCTCCAAAATGTCACAAGAAAGAGTAGACGTATAGTTAAAAAAATGTACTTGTGGCAGGCGACGAGGAGCTCCTCGTTTTTAACGCCCTTGAGATTCTCAGCTCCCAACTTAACCAAGAAAGATCGCCACGTCAGGCGTTCCTCAGCTGGCACTCCATTGAACCTGAAACAAAAGATCAATGCTTCTCATCAAACAAATCATATCTACTCTCAAGCTCAGACATTTACAAAACAATCTAATTTTAGGTAAAGCTTCAAGCTTTTTGGATCTGGGATGAAAAAGATCAGGAGACATATGAATTAATCTAACAATCAGCAACTTCGTAACCCTTAATTCGATCGATTAACAAAAAGCTCGATTTTGATCTAAATGAACACAAATTGATGTAGAGAAAGGGTACGAACCTTTCGATCAAGACGTTTCCTACGGAATTAGCGAACAACACGGCAAGGATCATGATCCTTCCTTCTCCCGAGATTCCTTTTTTTTTACTATGCTTTCTTCTTCTTCGTCGTCTCGTCTTCAACTTGAAAAAAACCCGACGAGGGGCTTTTCGTAATTTCATTATTTCGAATATTTTAAAATTAATTAATCGTGGATTTCAGTTTATTGACAAACTCGTCCTCAATAGTCCAGCCTTTGTTATTTTTACCCCCGTTTAATTCTTGCACACTCAAAATAACCACTTTGTGTCTGTTTGTGATATGAATATATATATATATCACCCATCTTTCTTGTTACTTTGTTTTTATTTTAAAGATAATGAAGTGGAAACATTAAGTGGATGTAGACTAGTAGATACATATGACTTGATAGTTAAGTTAAAGATACTTAAAGATAAGGAAAGGTAGTGTGTCACTGTTCCAGATCTATCAAGAGAAAGTAGACACCACCACTTTTTCTTTCTTGTTACCTTCATTATATTCATTTCACACTGCTTGTATGTATGTTATAAACTTATAACCATTTTCTTCTCTGATAACTAATAACAAACTCGTGAGTTTGGGAAAAGGAAAAAAATGTTTTATTATTTGGTATGCTATGGTTAAGTGCAAGTTTAAAGTGAAAAGAGGACAAGTCATAAAGATGAGAGCACAAACAAGTACCAACAAGCTACTGTTGAAGTGGAAGCAGTAACCTAATTGTTATGACTTTGTACTATTTAAAAGTTAAAGAATCCTAACTTTATCAATTCGTTAAACACTTCTTTTTTTCTTTCTATGCGTCATTACAAAGTTAATTGATGTATTCGTTAAAAACCTAATTAAGTTAATTAATTCGTTCCCAATTTTCCCGTTTGTATTACAACACTTAAAAGTTCAATCGTAAGTTCATAACGTTGCCATATATACCTCTAAGCTTCAATATGATTGGTTATCCAAAAAAAGTTTGCTTAATTATGATGAAGCGTACTCATTTGGTTAGACAACAAACAGAGATCGGTCGTTGATTTGGAAGGTTTAAGGATTCAATCATATAGTCCTTGATTCTCAAGGTCACAAATAAGACGTTGATAGATATATTCTATAAATAAAAGATAATACGTGCTGATGTTGGCGCATGATTTATGAATTATTTGCAAAAATAAAACTCAAATGAAAGCTACGTCTATAATAAATTCCTCTGGTTTAGTTAATGCACTTTCCTCTCTTGGTTAGACAATCAACGTTTTGTAATTTATAGAGGCTAGATGGATGAATAGTTGTTTTGTTTGTGATAAGCATCTTTTTTTCCAGCTCACGCGAAAATATCGATCTTCTGTCTACAATACAGATATTGCAGTTTATAAAGTTACCATCATTACTCATCTTGACTCGTGATTCATGTGATGGTCCAGTAATCTTAAATCATACGTACTATTCCGAATGAACTAGCTTCATACATGATACACCCATTATAAAGATTCAATATATAATGTCGTACTGTGGAATCTAGGCTATAAAACTAGAACTAGAAAACTTCTAGGCTATAAAATAACATTTGATGTTGCATTTATATTATAAGATCATTCTAGTCCAAAAAGAATATTATAAGATCATCAGTTAGGTTAAAATCAACAGATATCTTCATCCGAGATTCTGTTGGGATAGATTCCTGGGAGTGGGAATCAATTATCATTTGAATTGTCTTCATTAATTGTTTACTGTCAAGTCTCATCATGCGTGCAAAAAACAAAATTCTACTCACTAAATAACTAAAATCTAAATGCATGTGTTTGTGGGGATACATGATTCATCAACTATCCAATTTCCCTGTATTATTGGCCCTTAAACCAATGAAGGAAGATAAACTCATTAACGACCCTATATATATAGACGTAGTTTATCTCACATACAAGTTAATTTAATTAGAAAGTGTACTGTCCGATTTAACCAGGAGACATATTCACTTTGCTATAAATTGCATGTGCTCTTGTAATAAATTTGTTACATACTCCCTATGTTTTTTAATTGTAAGTAGTTTAAGAAAAGTTATTTTGTTTCAAAAATGTAAGTAGTTTCTAAATATCTAGATAATTTTTACATTTATGAGATATAATGTAACCAATCAAATAATATCAATTTTGTTATAATTGGTTGAACTAATTAATTAAATATTATTTTTCTTAAAATACCAACTTTCTTAATAATAGTGCTTTTACTCTAAACTAGTTACGTTGCGAAACGGAGGAAGTACTATGTAACATCATTTTACTTTCTTTTTTTTTTGTAACACTACATCATTTTACTTTTATTTTATAAAAAAGTAATTATAAGAGTACCAGAGAATGCAAATTAAAGGAAAAGGGTTCCTGGACTGTAGTTACAAATACTAATATACTTTATTGGACATAAAAATGAGGATACAATATATAACACATGTAAATATAAACACGATATATAAACATTAGGGTATAATTGATAATTATGGCTGTAAATCAGCAATACAATATGTTTATATTATATATAAGCAAGTATTATTTAGTTTGTATTGAGAAGCTCCTCTATCATTTGCAAAGCAACCTTCTCTTCCTCGTCCATTGTACCTTCTTCTTCGCCGCCGCCAACCTCAGTGGCCAGACCAACATCGTCTAGTGAAGCTTTTCTAGTAGGCTCATGGGAGGGGCCAGCGGGGCCAAGCTCCACCGTCATGACCCAACTGGAATCAGACTTGGAACCGGCGCGTTTCTGCCAAACACCAATGTGGGAGCTGGTCGTGTCAAGACGGAGGCAGGTGAGTGATGGAGAAGAAGACTTGCAGCATTTCCTCAGTTTGGCGCTGAGGATGGAAGAGAGTGATGAAGATGCAGAGGCTGAAGTGTCGGTTTTGCTCTCAGACGTGTCTATGGTGCTGTTGTTCTTCAGGGGGAAGTTGGTATTGGCGTTGCGGCCGCTAATTAAAACGGCGGCTTCGTCGTAGGCTCTTGCTGCCTCCTCCGCAGTCTCAAACGTCCCCAGCCAAATCCTCCTTTTCCTTTCTCCATTTATCATGCATATTATAGAATTTAGTCCGTATTATAAGCAATAAGTTAACCAAATATAAGAAGCTAAAACTACAGAGATACTAAAACGGAGTTCATATGCTAACTAAAGAGAGGAAAGCATGTAATATATATGTTTGAGTGTGTGTGTTTGGTTATGTACTTGAATGCATCAGAAAGGGGAAATAAATGAACAACGCAGAAAAAATGGTAAAGAAAGAAGAATGGTACAAGAGAGGATGACGAATCTCAGCGACCCATGAACCCCAATGGCGCTGCCTGACACCTCTGAACTTCTTCGTCTGTACCATTCTTACTTACTTTGTGTTCTCTGTCAGAGAGAAGAGTAGGAATTCTTGATGACGAGTATTATATGCATGATGAAAGTTTGGTAAATGGTAATGTTGTATATTTATATACATAGGTTAAAGTTTGGTGGATGAAAAGGTTGTACTTGTTCTTACTCTTATTACATTTTACGCACTCTCGAAATTCTATAAGAGAGAGAGAGAGCGTGTGAGAATTTAGTTGGAGTTGTTGGTACCGAGTGATTGCTAATGTTAAGAGATATAAGGGTAAACGATTTTACATTTCAAAGGTTGGGTCGTATTTTTTTTTTTTTGATCAAAGGTTGGGTCGTATATATATGTAGAAAATGCACAAGTTATAAAGAGCATCACATGGCCGTGTACATTGTTTTTAGCATAGCTACGTACATCCTAATCAATTGTCCACATCACATATATATATATAGCTAGGTACGTACTACGCCTCTCTCCGTTTAATTTGATGCTTGCTTATATTTGTATACAACTTCATACGTACGTATGCCTTTTGTGTTCACCATTATTTGCAAATTTTTAAGATTAAGGTGCAGCGGCAACTAAGACCAAACATCATTATGTATTAATGTTTTATTACATACTTGTATGTCTGTTAACAACCAACACTAACCATCGTCCAAAATTAGCAACAACATATTCCAGTCATATGTACATACATGAAATTCTCTGCATCTTAATGTAAATATTAATACCTAAATGTTATATATCGATCGTTTTTTTATTTGGCACATATATCGATCGTTATAAGCCTCAGTTAGGCCGTAAGTGTGAGTAAACTTAATATTATATAACAAGCGCCGGGAAAAGTGGTTGTTCACTCACGATCAAATATAACACATGCGAATATGCGATATACATCACAAGAACAAGTTAAAAGTAAAAGAAGGACAAAAATAAAGAAAGGGTGGTCCATATACAATATGTTTATGGAGCAATTAGTAGAAGATTTTGTGAAAGATATTCAACTGATTACAATAGCTTGTGCCTGAGCCCTAACTGTTGGGTTGTGTCCGAATTAAGGCTGTTTAGGTGTTAATCTTTTATATATTAAAGCGCAATTCGCCTGGCGAATCATCAGATAATGTCATGTGGAATCTTTTAAAAAAAAATTAAGAAAAATAATTTAAACAAAATAAAGCTGACAAGAGAAAAAACAGAAACCATATAACAGTTTTTTTAAACAAGCCACACGACGACGAATGACCCTTTTTGTTTGTGCAACACCAATGACCCTTCTTCTTTGTCCATGATCTTTTTTTCATTACTTTAAAATCTCTCCGATTCCAAACTGATCGAAAACAGAGAATACTAAACGCCTTTGATTCTTTTTTCATTTCAATATTCTAATTCATAATTGGAGCCATATGGAAAGTTTCGATCTAATGCATAGTACAATTTATATCTAATCAGATTTCAGCAACCCATATTTTCCAGTGACACTATCTCCCTTCTTTGTATATATTTGTTAGCTTCAGCGGAGCATTACATGCTTTAAGAAGGTTTCTGAAAGAGTGGATTGGTGGATATGAATTGCTGGAGGTTCAATTGGATCAAAGAGACTATAGGAGAAAAAGCATGAAAGAAGAGGAAGATATAAAACATACAGACGCTGATGCAAACGTGGTAACTGGGAAAGTTTTTTTTTTGTTTACATTTTTAAAAAAATTGCGTTTCCATAAAGACACATTGTTTTCCTACTGTACAATAGGTTTTACATCAAAATGTGGATTGAAAACAGCTTTAAAGATAATGTGGTTAGTATAGTTTACTTTGATACTTTTTTCTATTTTTTTAATGTTTTAGATATTCGATAAGAAAATTGATTTATGTATGGTCATAGGAGCCAGAGTAACACGAAGTCTTGGAGATGGCAAAACCCATATGAAGGGGTAATTAAATTCTATGACAAAATTAACAGAGGTATATTTTTGCAACTATATTTTTGTATTATTGCAGTCTTTGCAATACATAATTTGTGATTTTCAGATGTCTAATACGCATGCAATGATAAAGAAATTAATTTTTCCACTCTACTGCATCATTAAAACAATCAAATTTGTCAATGATTTTATTGAAGCCTCTGTTCTCGAAATATCTATACATGTCACTTTTGATTATAAATAAATAAACTTTGTTTTTATTTGTAAGCAAAATAACTTTCATGCGTAGCATGGGATCAATATTATAAGCAAAATGAGAACACTGTTTGCAAGTGAAAGGATATTATAAATTCAGTTATGTCCCAATCTTTTTTGTAGGCACTATGTATCATAAAGAAATCCCATCCAGTAGAGAAGGTAATAGATTCTACAAACTTTACAGTTCTATCTTTGCTTTTTCATAATTTCGATTCAAATTCTTATTACAAACTAGCTTTAAGTTGTATTTTCCTCACAAGTATTGATCTTCATTGTATCTTATATTTTAATAAATTCTTTACCATATGTAGTAGTAGTAGTGCGGTACTGAACACTAAGTACGCTAAATTCATCTTAATTTTGATATCAAATTTAAGGAATTTTTTACCCGTACTTAGTACGGGACAGAACACTAGTCTGATATCTATTTCGTTTGATTTTTTGAGCAAACATCTTTAACGTAATGTATGCTTATATTTAAATGTAGATACTATAGTATTATACATTTTTGGTTTCTTGGTGCTAATATGGTTATGCGTGGCTGGTTAGTGGTTATCATATAGGGTCCCCACTTTCATGAGTCCGCTACCCGTTCATTAATTCTTGTATTTTTGGGATCTTGCATGTGATTTCTTTTCCAATTATATATGCCTTCTATAAAAAAAAAACTTTGTTGTCGACTTGTGTAGTTATTTATTGAGTGATGCAGTATATTGAACATACTGTAATTAATACAATACTTAGAATTTTCAGAGCTGGTGAATCCCTCAGCTGAAATTTTGGGAAGTAAGACCTATCTTATTTGTGATTTGTAATTCGAAAAATACACTTGTTTTTTTTTCTTTTTGAAAACTAGACTTTCTTACATGTAATAAAACGTTTTTATCCTTGTTTTAATTAGTAACTTTTTATAATCATACTATTAATTTAGGAAGTATATAACTAAAAATTAAACTTGGAAAATATTATTATATGTGTTTGTGGTAAATAAATGTTTTGAAATTAAAAAAAATGTCCGTGTTGTTATTCTTGGTATCCTTACGGCATTGAAGGATGAATGGGTTGAACCACACACATTTTTTAAGAACAATGAAAAAGTATGTTAAGAAATTATAACTGCTAGATTTATAATGTGCTCTAGATTTACAAAGGCCATATAAGATCACTTCTTCTCTAGAATCTAGTCAAAGAAGAAAAATACTGTAAATAACAAATTGTAGTAGAAAAAGAAAATATACATCAATGCACCATTTGCTTCTTATATTTTCTCTCTGGGTTCCATTTCTATCGTTGTTATATTTTATTTTTGAATTTTATTTTTTAACCACATATTTCTGCTTTAGATTAAAATAGAATATTAAATGTTATATAATATAAACATTAGATTTGGTCAATTTAGTCATTTCACTTATGAATAAGTGTAGTTTTCAAAGAAATAAAAAGATAGTGTAGTTTTCAAAATATAATCTCATGTAAAAGTATTTCTCCAAATTTTCTCTAATTTTTACCCGGATTATATTGTTATTTTATATATAACCACGAAAATCACGTGGTTGAATTTTCTGAAACGTCAAAAGAATGAGGAACATATTTGACAAGCGGCCAAACAATGGTGTTTCAACAAAAAGGCAAAGAAGTGTACCCAATGCTCCAGTGGGAGAAAAGATTCCTAACGGAAAATTTTACGTGGTGGTCGCTCATGTAACTCACATCCAGATAAACAAACTGAAGAAACTGGGAAGATAAAACTAATATGGGCCTAATTTGGGCCATAACATTATCCATACAAGTACACGTTACACACCCGAATATGGACAAGTTAGGTTTAACAGCAATTGGCACTTTAACAGCCTCTGAGGTAAAAACAAAAACAAAAACAATGACCGTTTCTTTCTTCTGTTACTGAACCAATCAACTGTCTATCGATTTACTAAATTGAAAGGTGTTTGTTTGGTTTTGGTGCCCGATCTTTCCTTTTTTTACTTTTCAAAAACCTTCTCCATAAAATGTTCTCTTTGTTTCCGATTCAACAACAAAAGATAAAAGTTGATTCCGTCGCTCGTCATAGGTCGTAGTACTCAAGAGGCACCAACCAAGAGTTAGTGTTCACCCCACAACACGTTTCGTGGGTATATAAATAAATGACTGGTCCAACAGGTTCCAAACCGGCGAGGGAAATCTTCCTAACGTCATCATCTCTCTCCTTCTCTTCTTTCTCTTCCTCTTGTGCCTCCTCTGACGATGATGCTGCTGCGATAGAGCTAAACATAGAAGCTACATCCCCAACATCTCGTGGGAAACTTTTGAAAGCTTCTTCACGATCAGGCTCCGAAATGTCGTGTCTGACTCACGTCACGATGCAGCCTGCTCCCTCCCCTCCCTCCAAGTTCCGACCAAGGTCGCCTTACGACCCCGAGAGAATCCCAGCATCCGTGTTCGGCAAGAAGGCTAAGGATGTGAACTGGAGCGACGAGTCGTTGTTTAGTCTGAGAATGTCCAACTACGAAGGGTTTCGTCAAAGCAATCTAATGCCTGGAGATGTTTTGATGCCCGGTGAGTTCTTAGCGTACTCGCCTTCTTTAAAAGTCAAGCCTGAGGATGCAGAAGAGGAGATGACTCAAGTGGTGAAAAAGAAAAAGACCACATCAGAGGAGACTAACAACATTCATCCAGAAATGTCTTTATCACCGACTCCTTCGACTTACTCATACCCTACCAGTTTTGCTCAGTTATACCAAGCGCAGCCACCGTCTACCAAAGCTCAATCTACATCCCTTCCTATCAGCGAGAAAAAGAACAAGAAGACGAAAAAGAATAATAACAAGGGTTGTTCCATATGGTCTTGGCTGTTTTCAGGGTTTTCAAAGTGCAGATGTTACTTATGTTGCTGCTACAGATGGAAGAAATGTGGCTGCTGCTGTTGCAAGTGAGTTTTTCAATCTTCCTCTCTTGATAAGCCATCCATCCATCATGACACTTAGAGTTGACATCTAATCTACACAAAAAAAAATGAATCCTAACTCTATGCAAATGTATTCTTCTCTTACAAAAAAATGGTTATCCAATTTTTTTAATCCTATGCTTGATTTTTATTCCAGCTTATTTTATTTATTCATACAATGATAAATTCTGAGTACAAGCTGTATGTAACGTTTGAATTATGACAATGGAGAAGGCATGGAAAACCCACACAATTATTTTTTGAGTTTTTAATTATCTGTTCAGACAAAACACACTGTTCTACATAATGACAAGACCATCTACACATAATTACAAGACATACTCTGTCGATTTAGATTCTTTCTTCAATTATGTAAAATTTGCAAGTTCTTGATCTTTGTTGGGTTATGGAAAATGACAAGAATACCCTTAGCGTTAGGAGGAGGGATGAATAATATAACTTTGCCTGGTCAAGCAATCATTTCAAAGCGAAAGTAAAAAGGGAAAACGTAAAGGGCAGAGGAGGGGAGCCCTTCTTCTTCTTCTTCTTCTTCGTGAAGAAGCTGCCGATTTTAGAAAAAAGGAAACGACTTTATTGTAACCCAAAGATGAGGTAAAAGTTATTTTGCTCATTCATAGATTTTGGATTAGACATATTTTGATTCTTTTTTTTTTTTTGGTAAACATGTTAAAGTCATCTTAGGTGTTATCATTAATTACCCTCTGAAAGTCTCGAGCTTGCAGATCTATTGGAGCTCCTAGGTCAATCAATGGGGTGAGATTCTCCTCCCAGTTTCTGTTTTTGGCCTTATGCATAGTCTATAGGTGTTTGATTGATTCACCCTAATTAAGATTGGTAGATAGAGAATCTGTTTTGAAACTAATAATCAGAGATGATGAGAGGTGGTTGTGTGTGTGTTTGTAACAGAGCAGTGGCTGCGTGGCTTGCTACAGAGAACGCAGCAGAGCAACTGAGACTTCGAAGGACCCTCCTTCTCCACCTTTTATAGCTCAAAAGAAACCAAACGTCTCTGAGGATTTTTGGTCAACAAGCACGGTTGATATGGACAACATCACCTTCCCTTCTCAGGGGAGCATCTCATCATCCAACCAGACTTTTGATTCTCAGTCTGCTGCCAGGAACTTAAATGCCCCACCTGAGTTTGTAAACCAAGGTAATTTTCCCTTTGCGGATCTGTGGATTCATGGCAGGAATATGAAGTGTGTGTGTGTGTGTGTGTGTGTGTGTGTGTGTGTGTGTTGCAGGTCTTCTTCTTTGGAATCAGACACGGGAGCGTTGGGTGGGTAAGGAAAGAGCCAGTAATCCACGGGAACGCAAGCAAGGAGCCAAGATAAAGTGAATGGCCCTTCATTACACACTATTGTTTCCTTAAAATGCCAAAGCTAAAAGACTGACGATGTTTTAACATTTTATATGTTTATTGTATGCAGTTGGAACGCAGCATCATATGATAGCTTGCTGGGGAGCAACAACTTATTTCCCCAACCCATTCCTCTCAATGTAAGTGTACTTAATCAGACTCTCTGGCGTTAAGGGAGAACCTCGGTGGACTGATTGTATTGCTATTGATGCAAAAACAGGAGATGGTGGATTTTCTAGTGGAGGTTTGGGAACAAGATGGTCTATATGACTGATGAACAAGACTTGAAAGACATACACACACACACACACACTAGTCTGATTATTTTGTATTTGTTTGGTTTATGAAGTCCCTTGTTGTACCATTTCATTTGGAATTGTTGGAGAAAACCGGGAATGTTCATCAGTAAATGAGAATTTTTTTTTGTTGTACCATCTTTCAGTGTAATGATGTCTGGATTTGAACAATCAGTATCTCAAGTGTAAGACATGACTTTGTGTCTCCTGTCCTGACTTGCACCTCTTCCTTCTGGTGATCTATTTATATGACATTACCTAGTTCAATAGTAAAGGTTATTAGATGCTCTGCTTCACTGGACTAGATTTTGCCAATTTAAAAGAATCTGTACCCTTCTTCTTTTTGTGTTTAAGTTCAAAAGAAAGTGTAAACCTCAAGTATAATGGTAGAAATAGTATTTGGGCCGGTGAATTTGGGCTTATTATCAGAATGTATCTCAATCAGAGACATGTCGTGCTTCTTCTGTCCCAACCACACATTGATGTGATAGATATATACAGTTTTCACTCACACACATATCAAGCAATGTTAGGTCTGGGCGTTTATGTCGGGTTTGGGCAAGTTTCTTCCGGGTCCGGGTACTTCGAGTCCTAACCATTTGGACCCAATAAATATTTAGAAATTTTCGGTCTGGTTTTGGGTCATCAGTTTTCTCGGATCTGGATCGGTTCGGATCTGTAATTAAATCCGTATTTTTTCGGGTCCATATCGGGTACGGTGCAGGTTCGGATATTTAGGATCTGAAACTGACATCACATACACAATTCCATTAAATTTAATCGATATTTGTCATATATATCTAAAATTTTACAAAATAACTTAGATGAAACTATTAATAATTAAAATAAAATATTTTTAAACTCTAAATTTTATATTTTAAGCTTTATATTATTTAAAAAATATTACAAAATAATAACAAATATTGTTAAGAAAAGATATTTCAACTAAATCATAAAATAGAACACAGAAAAATCATAGGTTTTTGATATATATGTTTTTAAATCGGTACAAATTGGTTCTTATCGGATCAGGTCTGAATATCGGTTCTTTTCGGGTTCGAGTCTATTCGGGTCAGTTCTTTTTAGTTCCGGTTCATTTTAAGTTTAGACATAAAATGTACTTGTAAATTTTTGATTTGGTTTTGGGTTTTGGATTGAGTATTTTCGGGTACAGGTTAAAATGCACAGGATTAAGCAATGTATTAGGGCCCATTAGCTTGGGCTTTTATAGTATAGATTGGGATTAAACAGAGGAAAAGAATATTCGCTGTGAATCAGAAGCGGGAAAACAGATTCCACCCTTATCCACCGATGAGAAAATAGGACACGTGTTTGCCTCAAAGAGGTCTGTCATTGAACTATAACATGGCCCCACCACACAGTTTGAATTTACGTGGAGAAAGGAAACAAATCTAGACAGAAGAAGAATGAAATAATTAGAAAAAGAAAAAATAATACAAACATAGAATATAATCTTAATGAAAAAAGACTGAAACAGGAGAGACACGCAAACATACATATCCATCTGGATCACAACGGTTGTTCTTTGCATCATCTCTTACTACCAGTAAAAGGAAAGGAAGACCATAATTTTGCTTTAAAAAGACAAGTGTGCGAGAGTCTGTTCTGTGTATCAGGTTGAAGAGAGAGATAGAGAGAGAGGAGAAGATGACGCACACAGACGAGATGGTGTCCATTGAGCTACCAGCCCCTTCTTCATGGAAGAAACTGGTATCTATCTATCTTCTTTCTCCTCTTTTTTCTTCACATTTCTGCTGTAATTACTTTTTTAATTTTCTTTAAATTTGATATCTGTGTAAAAAGTTGTTTTTGTCTGTTCTGTGCTTTCCCTTTTGAGTAAGTTTCTGTTGTGTCCTCATGTTCTAGTGTTTAGGTTCGATTTGGGGAATTTAATGTAATAACAAGTTTCGAGGTTTGTTTTGTGATCTTTTATGCTCAATTCCAAAATTAAACGCTTACGATTTTTTTTAAAGAAATTAAATTAGGGTTTATGTTCGATTTTT
>NC_027755.1:37476393-37481741 GCF_000695525.1 Brassica oleracea var. oleracea
GGGGGGGGGGGGGGGGGGGACTTTTAATGAAGGTTTAGGATCTTTATGTTCAATTCTCTGTTGAAATTTTCTAATTAAATGCTTAGAGATTTTTTAAATTAGGGTTTCTGATGAAAATGCTCTCTGTTTAAGACATAAACCCTAGAAATTGGTTGGGGCTTTTCTATAGATTGTCTGGGGAGTTCATGTGTTGCTTGCTTGCTTATGTTTTTTTTTTTTTGTTGCTTATGTTAGCTTGTTTGTTTGTTGCAGTTTTATCCGGAGTTTGCAGGTTCACCGAGGAAGACAAATATCGTGTTCGTAGCTCCAACTGGTGAAAGGATCAGCTCACGCAAGCAGCTTGAGAAGTACCTCAAGGCTCACCCTGGGAGCCCTGTCATCTCTGAGTTTGATTGGACTAATGGGGAGTCTCCGAGGCGATCTTCCAGGATCAGCCAGATGGTGAAGGCTACACCAACGCCCACTCCTGATGAGAAAGAGCCTCCCAAGAAGAGGAGACGCTCTTCTCTCTCTAAGAAGGGGGGTAAAGGGGCTGCTGCTGCTGAGAACAACGAAGAGGCGCAAGAAGGTGAGGCTGTTGCTGAGGAGAATGTGGAGGCTGACAAGAACGGAGAGGCGGAAGAGTCTGCTGTGAAGGAGAACAAAGAGGGTGAGAAGGCTGAGGCTGAGGCTAAGGCTAAGGCTAAGGCTGAGGCTGAGGCTGAGGCTAAGGCTGAGAAGGCTGAGAAGGAGAACAAGGAGGATGAAAAGACTGAGGCCGAAAAGCCTATGGAAGTGGATACCTCTGAGGTGGTGAAGAAGGCTGAGGGTGAAGGAGCCGCTGAAGAACCTCCCAAGGTTGAAGACCTCAAGGACACCGAGATGAAAGAACCAGTGGAAGCTGTTGCTGAGGTGAATGAAGAGGAGAAGGCTGCTGAGAAAGAGACTGAGAACAAGGACAGCGTGGCAGCAGAAGCTAACGGAAAGGAGAATGCGCTTGCTGCCGATGCAGAAGCTGATAAGGTGAATGGAACAGAAGAAGCTGATGACAAGAAGACAGAAGCTGCAGCAACAGTAATCGAGTGGACCGAGGGGGACGCCGCAGGCACAAGGAAAGAGTTTGTTGTTGTTTGATTTGAGGTTTTTTTATTTTGTAGCATTAAAGATTATTATGAGTGGTTGTTGTTGTTGTATGTGATGGTAGAGAACTAATGTCTATGTAGTTCAGTCCATTATCATTAGTCTTCTTGTACTTCTGCTGAGTTTTTAATGTTAGGCATTCAGTCTGTTTCTTTTCTCATCATCCCATCTATATATGAATATGATTTTACCAGCTAAAAAAACTTAAAAAGGACTCATGAAAAGTGATAGCCAAGTAAAAAAAGCAAAGCAGAAGATTACATAGTATACACACTTCTGGCAGATGCCTTTTGGGTCTCCTGAGTACAAGAAGCAGTAAATTTTCTGTAACCTTTTTCTAACACTAAATGGGTTTCTTTCATTGTATTTTTACCAATTTGTTAAAGTTTAAAAAATTTAAAACGTTTTAAATAAAAGAAACTGATGAGATTATAATCATTCCCTAATTTCTAGCATCCACATTTACTTTTTTGTGTATCAGTTATCAATTATTGCATATCTTCTTAGTTTCTCTTCTCCCAAGTTATGTTTGTACTGACTTCTACTGATATTAAAATATTTTGAATCACTCTGTGTAACAGAAACCAATCAAAGCTTCTATGGTGTGGGATCACTTCACCACCGAGACCGATCAGCTACCACCTCCCAAGAAACGTCAGAGTTCTTCTGCTAATGCCTCTCTAGATCAAGATCACTGCAACCATGAGATGACAAAGATGATCATCATGCATGATTAACCTCTTCGTATGGTCGACCATTTTGCTGGTTTCTTGAAGTCTCTTCGTCCCCAGTTCAGTATCCCAAGGTTAGACACCATTCATGATGATTGTGTCTTAATGTTCTTGTCCCAGAAGCAGAAACTTTCAGACATCATTGCAAAGATCCCTGGGGGTGTTAACCTTACAGTAGATGTCTGGTCATCAAAGCAATCAGTGGGTTATGCCTTTGTATCCGGACACTTTGTTGATCAAGACTGGCACTTAACTCAACTCCTTCTGAATGTATCTGTAGTTGCTTCTCCTGATTCAGATTCTGCGTTGAACCAACCTCTCAAAGCTTGCTTGTCTGAATGGAAACTGGAAGGGAAGGTTTCAAGCATCACTGTAAACAAAAACTGCATTGATAATCTCAGAGGTTTCTTGTCTGTCAAGAACCAGCATGTGTTGAACGGTCAGCTGTTAATGGGGGAATGATATGCTAACATTCTAAGCAGTATGGCTCAAGAAGCACTTGGGGATGAGCAGTTGATAAAGAAAGTCAGAGACAGCATCAAGTTTATTAAGACGAATGAAGCTTGTGGAGACAAGTTTGATGGACTGAAGAAACTCTTTCCAACTGATGATCAGTACAAAGATCTTAACGTTGACAACAAAACCAGATGGGACACAAGTTACAACATGTTGTTGGCTGGTTATGAACACAGACAACTCTTGTCTTGTTTGGAAACATGCTATTCTGATTACAAAATATCATCAATATCTCCTCAAGATTGGAGAAAGATTGATGGTCTTCGCTTGTGCTTGAAGGTTCTTTTCCAAGCGGGTAACGTCTTGACAAGGCCAAAGCATTTGACAGAAAACGAGTTGTACCATGAGATGATTAAACTTCAGCTAGAGCTGAGCCATGCAGCTATGTGTGAAGAAGACTTGGATGTTGGAAACCTTGCAAACTCGTTGTGGGAGAAGTTTGATCTGTACTGGAGAGGATGCTTCTTGGTTTTGGCGGTTGCTGTGGTCATGGATCCTCGGTGCAAGATGGAGATTATTAAGGATAACTTCACTGAGTTGTATGGTGAAGAAGATGCTGAAAAATGGATCAAGACTGTTAGTGATGCTGTCCATGATCTGTACATTAGCTACGGTGAACAAAACCTGATGGATGCTAATATGGAGGTGGCTCAAGAACCTGAGACAAGTCCACAAGTAGAGCAAACCACAGAGTCACATCAACATGAGGGACATCATAAGGTAGAGAAGCAAGACCACATGGGTGATGTGCTTCTCCAGGAAGGGACTACTCTAGTGACAATTGGAGACTCTTTGTCAGACTTTGAGATTTTCCTCACGGAGCTGAACCGATACTTAGGTGAAACGTTGGTTGTAGGGTCAGAAGACTTTGACGTTCTGAGCTGGTGGAGGGTCAACAGCACTAACTACCCTATCCTCTCTTAGATAGCTGCAGATATTCTACCCATTCCTTGCAGCACCGTCTCACCTGATTCCGTGTTTGACACGGAAGTGACAGAGATGGACAGTTATAGAACCTCTCTTTCTAGTGGAACCTTGGAAGCTCTCTTGTGCACCAAGGATTGGCTCAAAAACCCAGAAACATTATGACAATCTTGTGAGGTTTTAACTCTGTTTCCTTTTTTAGATTTGTTCATTAGTTTTTATATCTGAATTTATCACTATTTTCCTTTTGATTGCATTGATGATGCCTTATATCCTGATTCAGTTTCTCATGAATGACTATAACCACATGCATTTCTATGTTACATAAACGGAAAGATGTTGTAACAAAGCTAAGAATGAGATGATGAGAACGAAAAGCATATTAGCTTATTCTTTACTGATTAATTAGCCGGCTCTTAAATAGCCTTTAACATAAAACAACTGCCTCCTACTTTCTTCGGAGGACTTTAACAACTTGAAAAAAATTCTTGATTAGGTAAATGGCTACTTCTATACGGCTATACAATAAAAGCTTATTGCGACACCATGTACGTACGTCTCCCATAAACCAGCAAAATATATTTTGCTACACTCATACTTAACTAGAGGAAGAAGTCATGCATGGCTATTAATATGGTGGTCCAGGTGGATGCTGCGGACCGAAGGGTCTTGGAATCAAGGTAGCTGAGGGAGGTGGAGGTCCTGGAGGAGGAGGGAGAGGCCCTGGATGCGGTTGTCTTGGAGGCGGTGGAGGAGGAGGGAGAGGCCCTGGATGCGGTTGTCTTGGTGGCGGTGGGTGGTAGATAGGTGAAGGATGGCGATGTGGGGGAGGAGGGTGAGGCTCTGGATGCGGTGGGTGCAGGAAGAAAGGTGGAGTAAGAGGAGGGTCATGATGCGGTGGTGGAGGATGGCGATTAGGAGGAGGAGGAGGCATTTTGGTTTTGAGCTTTGTTATTGCAACGTATATGTTGTACATGTACTTTAGTTTATATAATATCAAGATTGAATATGGTTGTTACCTACAAGTCTTTTGAAGTGCTAGAGAGTCCCAATGGTCCATTAGTAATATGTTAGGTACAATGGAATGGACGAATGGTAGTTATCTACCTAATCCTTACTGTGGAAAAACTACAACTTCTGAAATAATAATAAAAATTGCCTGTAAATAGATTCATATTTCACATGCTGTGTAACTATGGAAGCTCTCTTGTGCACCAAGCAATGGTTTAAAAACCAAACATTGTGACAATCTTAAGGTTTTAACTCCGTTTCCTTTTTCAGATTCCTTCCATTAGTTTTGATATCTGAAAGCAAAATATATATACCTTTTGATTGAATTGATGCTAGATCCTGATACAGTCTCATAAATTACTATAAACTTCCCCGTTTCTGCTCAAGTTTTCATATACTTATGCCAAAACCTCTTAGAGCATCCTTATCCCATAACCCTATTAAGAGTCTCTTGAGATAAAATTAATAATATTTAAGACATAAAGGTGTTAAAGAAACTTTGTCAAGAACCTTAAGATTTTAATATCTGCATTGCAAGTCTCTAGTTTTGGAGTTCTTGAAAATTAAATAATATTGAATATTTATTTAAAAACTTATATTTATTAGTAAATAAAAGACAACATATTAAACATAGATTTTAAATTAAAAACATGAAAACAAAGATTATTAAAATGAACGAGAATTATTTGAAATAAGCATCAGAGATCAATTGTTGTCTTCACCACCTCCAAATCTACGCCATATGTGTTCAACCAAATCATCTTTCAGTTGTTGATGCTTTTGTGTATCACGAATTCTTGTTCGAACACCCATCATATTTGCGATATTTGAAGGGATATCTGTAGAATACGTGAGATCAACATGTGAACTTCCTTGGTCTTCTCCTTGTTGGAACCCTCGAACATCAAATTGAGTGTAACCGTCTCTTTCGTTTTCGACGATCATATTATGGAGTATGATACATGCTCTCATAATCTTTATTGAATGTACCTGGAGGTCTAAAAAACGCATGCCATATCCAGAGATCATATGAAGCAACCGCCTCTA
>NC_027755.1:37481794-37482891 GCF_000695525.1 Brassica oleracea var. oleracea
CGGTGGGACAATTCTTCCACTCCCAATGCATGCAATCGATGCTTCCTATCATCCCGGGAAAGCCACGATACTCTCCAATATCAAGTAGACGTTGAAGATCAGCTGGTGTTGGTTTTCTTAGGTATTCTTCGCCGAACAAATTTATTATTCCTTCGACAAAATTTTCTACACATAACTGAGTTGTTGTTTCACCGAGCCGGAGGTATTCGTCGACGGTATCAGCTGCAGAACCATATGCCAAGACACGAATGGCGGCGGTACACTTTTGAAGTGGAGAGAGACTGTTCCTTCCGAGACCATCTTTTGTTTCCCGAAAATATTGAACTTCGTTGGAGAGTCGATCCACAATGTACAAGAACAATGGCTTGTTCATTCTAAAACGTCGCCGGAATAATAAAGGAGGATACGTTGGAGTTTGACTGAAATAATCGTTCCATAAACGATTATGCCCTTCTTCACGATGTCTTTCAATATAAGCTCATTTTTTTCTTTTTTTTCTTCGTTCTTCTTGATTTGCTTGAATGGTGAAATCCTCAAATGCTTGATCAAAATGTTGATCAAATAGCTCATCAAATGTATCATCAAATGTATCATCAAAAGCGTCATCGAAAGTGTTGTGAGAAGAAGAAGAAGCCATTAATGTGATTAAAAAGAGTTTATATAGAGAGTGATTAAGAGTTTAACGTGAAGGAAGAAATTGATTAAGTGTTGAAGTGTTTATAAAGTGAGAGATTTAGAAGAACTTTTGAAGGAAGAAAGTGATTAAGTGTTTATAAAAGAGATAGAAGAAGTTTGAAATAACTTGAGAGAGATAAGTGGACTTGATATGGAAGTTTGAAATAACTTGAGAACTTGTGTTTATAAAGTTTCATTTATACACCCTTTGAAAACTTGTGTCCGTGACATGAGTTATGCTACAAAATAATACAAGACAAAATGTGATACAACTCTCTACGAACTCTCTTGTCTTCACATGTGTGTCCGTGATTCACTATCTCTCTTGTCTTCTCTTCACTCACCCTCTGTGACTCCATGCTCTAATCTTCCAAGAAAGAAAGAACATCATAAATTCACGTGAAACAACAACAAGTGAAACA
>NC_027755.1:37484695-37521152 GCF_000695525.1 Brassica oleracea var. oleracea
GAGAGAGAGAGAGAGAGAGAGAGAGAGAGAGTCAAGTTTCAAACGCGTTTAACGCGAAACCGAACTTCCACCCACTCCCTTGTTGACACGCGTCCACCAACAGACGTTTCTTCACGAGCCAACGAAGCACTCGTCTCCTCCGCTTTCTTCCTTTTTTTATATTTTTTTAATCAAAAAAAAAAAGAGACGGCCCAAATTAACCGCGATGCGGATGCTCTTACAAGTTTCCATGAAATAGATTTCCTTTAGTGACAGCACAGGATGTCTCGGAAATTCGGAATACTCTCCTAAATGGTCGTCCTAACTAATCCTCCATCTGGTTTGGTTATACCTCATGAAACCATCAACAGTCAATTTAAACATACAAAAAATCAGCATTTTTAGTTGGTTTGTAAACGGTTTTGATAGGAACAGAAAAAAAAAACTCACATCTTATAGCCTATAACTCTGAATGTCGTTGATAGGAACAACAAAAAAATTTAAAACAGAAGGTTAAAAGTTAAAACGAGGATAATAACGCTGTTTTAAGATTTAGGTATTTGGTAATTACTAATTAGTCAATATGTAGTGGGTGAGCGGCCCTCAAATGTTTAATGGGCTTTTTATTGGGTCATAATAAATTTGAGCCCATTTAATGGGTTGCGTCGTTACTACGAACTCGATATATATAATTTTATCGAACACAAAGAGATCCGTCGTCTGAAACTCAAGAGTTGCTTTTTCTGAGATCAGCATCTAACCCTAGCTCGACAAATCCGTCATGTCGTCCAAGCAAGGTAAATCAATTAAGTGTTCTTATCCTCTTATGATATTCGATTCATTATCATTTGATTCGTTTGCTATCTGCTTAATCGTTCCCCGTTGTAAAAACAGGAGGAAAGGCGAAACCTTTGAAGCAGCCAAAAGCTGATAAGAAGGAATACGATGAGGTGATGACTCTACTTATTCTTTTAGACCTAGAATGAACCGATGTTACTGCTGTCTGCTACTGACTTGAATCCATTCTCGAAACTACAAACAACACATAATCATATATCTCTTGCTCCGTTCTAATCATCTTATATAAGCAGCTATTTTCTTATGTCAATGTTTTAAGACATTCTTTATAAGCTTTTCTAATTTTCTTGAATGTTGATTGGGCATGCACTGCAGCACGATATGGCCAACCTTCAGAAGAAGAAAGACGAGGAAAAGGTTAGTTCCATCACTTTTACTCTCTGCCTTGTTTCCTTCCTCTCTCTTGTTCATGTTTAGTTTGCGTCTAGTTAGACTACTTCTTTGTTTTGGCTCCTTTTATTTCAAAGCAAACACTCTATGTTCTATACTAGAGAGAGCCACTATTCTAGTGTCACTTTGGTTACCTTGTCAGATCTGAGCACTAACATTATACCTGATGGGTGGTGACTCAACAAGATGGGGTCAGTTTGTTAATTGGTTACTGGTGTAGATATCCATTACGGTATCTTTTTAATAAAGTTCTGGAAATGATTTTGGCTGCGACGCTTGCTTCAACAATAATTTGATGAAAATGTAAACCCTGACCCTCAATAAGATGCGTACTTCACTTTGTTTCGACCCAATGATGCCAAAATACATTTAGCCAGGGATCGTTCTTTATTAAAAGTCTGACCCTTTTTTTATTTTTGGACGGGAATGATAAAACAGGCACTTAAAGAATTAAGAGCCAAGGCATCGCAGAAGGGATCTTTTGGAGGCTCCGGTCTTAAGAAGAGTGGCAAGAAATGATCCGTTATTATCCATGAAGCCTGTTTTTGACAGTGCTTATTTTATCAAGTTATAACATATAAACTCGTGTGTTGTGTAACTTGTCTGTAGGAGAGTGACTTTGCGTCTCTCCCATAACATATGTTTGCTTTCGACACTTATTTCATTTTATAAAGAAAAAAAAAGAGAAAAGAAAGATGGTTTTCTATTTAAAAATCAAGTTCTGCCAAGACTGCCATAGTTCTCCATCTCCTGATTCAAGATTCAGTTTGTTTCAATCTTAGAAACTGTTGTTTGACATAAATTGAAGACAACATATGTTGCATTGATAACATGAAGACTCTATAAGATGAGGTAGTAACAAGTAACTGAACGTGCAGGTTTCTTTTTATACAAACATGCAACTAGTAAGTGAAATTTTTGAGTGGCGTAATGGATAACAACACGTCTTAGGAAGTGCATATTCTAAACGAAATAGCTTCACCGTAGCTTTTAAGCTGATCGAGAGGGGTCTTAGAGCCTGAAAGAGCCTGCTTTTCTTCTTGAGCCCTTGATACTGGAAGTAGTAGTGAGCGGATCAGAGAACTCGTAGTACATGTCAGTGAAGAAATTGTCAACAATGTCAAGGTACACAGGGCTTCTAATGCTTGAGTAGCATCGAAGAGCTTCCTGTACATCCGAAGCGTGCTCCACGTCTCTGAGATCCACCATGTTGAAATCTTTCATCTTTTGCGCCAGCATCTCACCTCTTCTCTTAGCCTCCTCCATTGGCTCTGCAACCTTCTTCTTCTTCGGTTTCTTTTTGTGTCGGACCTTGTTGATGAGACTCTCATCTCTGGTTTCTGCAACAGCTGTGCTCTCAGAAGAGAAAACGCTGTAGGTTTCTTCAGTTTGGGAATCTTGTGGACAGCTGCGGTGTAGACTGCACGAGAAGGGGCTCAAGAGTGGAGTGTTGTTGATTTTAGGTAAGGTGTGGTGTTTACCAAAGCAGATAGTGGACTTGATGCTCCCAAGGCTTTTCCTTAAGAAACGACCAACTCTCTCAATTGATTTGGCTGTGGGTTTCATCATCTTATCTTTTGTCTCTCATGCCAATCCTTTTGGACAATAGCTATATTTATTTCACTCAAAACCAAACAATATCATTCATTCAATGGAATGTAGTAGCTGAAGAAGGAAGCTGATATTGATATGTCAGTCAAGAATTAAAGAAGGTGTCATCTTGATATGTGTCCACTTTTACTGGTAAGGAATCATTCAGCGCATTGATAAGCAATGTTCAAAATGGTCCCCTACTTATCCTCGTTGCCACCACTAAACAGAACCAAGCCCATTAAGCTAACAAGGCTGCCGTTAGCTCAATGCAAAGGATTCAGTTTGAGTTTTGCCATTTGTTTTCCTTCTTGGTTTTGTAGACTATTTTTGATGGTATATGATTGATTCATTGAAATGCTTACTGTTTACACAAATCTAGCAAAACTCCACGTAATATACAGAGGAGTTACAAAGCAGAATCTAGGTATCAGTTTGGTGTGTATTGACCAAAGATGTGTTTTTCGTCACGCAACTGTTTGAAAGCCTTCTCCATTTCCGGAAACGCAGAGAGTAGCAACAGCTCCAGGAGGTCAAATGCTAATTGCTTTAGACACACTGATGACTGAAACAAACAATGTTCAAACAATCAAACCCAGTACTTGAGCTTGAGCTCTCACAACCAAAAAGCAAGGCAAAACTGGAGGAATATTTACCTGAAGGAAGAAGTAGAGGTCTTCCGCACATTGTTTATACTCGTTTTGACCCACAAGGCTCACTATAGTCGCTGGGGCTTTTTCTGTACGCTCAGGGTTATATTCAAACATTTTATGTTAATTCAATAAAGCTTAGATATCATTGATTTCAAGAAGTATCAGATGGACAAGAAGATCATTACCAATCATTAATTCATGAACAAACTTGGCTCGTCTCTCTGCTTCTTGTTGCTGCTCCTCGTCAGAAGTACTGGATTGTTGCTTCCTTTTTGGATGTTTTGTCATAAATATCCCATCCGGCCATAGTATCTGAGAGATCATACCAGATATCTCTTTCAAATCTCAAGTTGAAGTAAAATACAACAAGGCCAGGGATATCATATATGTCACTGTTAGGCAATACTTTTTTCCATTGTTCACTGTGACTGTGCAAAAGAAAGAGCTTTTCTCACCTGTTCAACCCGCTGAATTCCAGAAGCAACTACAGTTCCCCGCCGCAAAAGACGAATTTTCTCGAGTACCCAATCGTCTAATGCATCGCCCATCCCAAGTTGAAGTATCTGTTTGGCAACCCAAAAAGCTTTCCGCCTTGGAAGTGTACAAAAGTAGATAATCAAAACCACTTCAATTTCTTGACTGAGAAAGAAAGAAACAGTACGGCCCCTGGTTATAAAATGATGTACCTGATCCACCCACCCTCCTGGAGCTGTAAGACAACATCTACCAAGTCTAGTAGGGGCAATGTTAGCTTTGGAGGAACCCACTGCAAGAAAGACGGGTTATAGCAAGCACAATACAACTATAGGCCTCATGGTTTCCCACAATGCAAAAGGCAGAATCATCAGAAACAAAAATGTCAGGCATACGCTAGGTGTGGATGTTAAATATATACCTCTGTGGGCAGGCCGGGTAAGGCCATTGCATCAGCTTGATTACCCACTTTAAGCCCGCCGTTCTCTTTGCTATTTCTTACATCTGCATCAGACGTCTTCGTATGATCATTTCCAGGAGCTTTCACTTTTGACTTCAGATCATCCACCATAACGTTATTCCTCACATGTTGACCCGATTTCCCATTCTCTGAACTCAGATTTTCTCTCGAAGGAAGAGGAGCTGGCGCCGCCTCGGTCATATTGGCTATACTTGTAGAAACTGTAGATGTCTTACGGGCAGGTTTAACTGAAACAATTTACTAGTGACAATAAATAATAGCAAACGAGTTAACGAAAATTCCCATTGTGTTGTGAATTACCCACCCGTGAGCGTCTCAATGATAGAGAAAGAACTTGAGAAGGCATAAGTCTGCACCGCAGCAGCATTTTAGCATTAAAATTTGTAAGCACTAGTGATTTTGAGCCAGAGGAAGAGAACCTACCTGGGAATCCACACTAAGGAAGTCCCACACTTCAATTGATCCTGAAATTCTTGGTAGTTGCAAAAGCTTCTGAGCAAAGTAGAGAAGGATAATTTGCAGATTAAGAAAAACTGGGAAACAATTTTATTTAAAGCTTTTCAATCTCATGTTAGTTAACGTGGAAGAACAGAAGGCATTTGAGAAACAACTATGTACAAAGCTTCAAGCATAAGAACTACCAGCACTAGTTACTTGAGCAGATCAAATACACAAGTACACATCTTCCGTACATCAAAGCAGGCCAGACTCTATTTCTGTCTAAATTACAGGCAGTAGTCCATAATGATGTTATATGCATATAAAGATTCAGCACTAGCTTCTCAAAAATCCCAAAGTAACTACCAGAACATGAAAACACAAACCCTAATTCACAGTCAACCTACTCTTAAAAACAGAATTCATGTAACAAACAAAACAAATCCTTATATAAAGCACCAGCACAGACTAGAAACAAGAGACATGATATTTGACCTTGAGATAGGTATCAAGCAGTACACATCGCTCGTGTATAACAGGTATATCCACGCCTGTTGATAGGAAATGCTTCGGCGGTAAATAAAGATTGTACTCGGGAAACACTTTAAGCCGCTGGTGAAGCTCTTCAAAATGTCGAAATCTGAAAGTTCAGAGAAGTAAATATTAAAAAAATCTAAATAAAGCACCATCATCAGATCCGTAACAGTAATATTCTATCACCTTCTTTTGATAGACCAGCTATGATTACTATCATCTGTGACGGAAATTGAATACACGGCAAACATCTTAGAACTACTCTTCACAATATTGGCACCCGTAACCTGCGAAAAGAACCTAAATGCATCCATCATATGATACAGCATACAAAACATCATTGTCTGCAGCTAGCTATTTAACTGTACCTCACATCTCAATTTGGCAAAGGAATCAACCAACAATGAACTTCTAGGGGCACTGGGAAGGTCACTCTCCGCCACTGAATTGTATGATGCAGACGATGTTGCAGAGATTCCACTATATGATCTCGCCAAAGAATCATGTTCAGAATCATCGCTATCATCATCGCCTTGAATGAGTCCAGAACGTTTGGATCTCTTCCTGCTAGACCGATGCCTGGATGCTTTCTCATAACGTTCATGCCCTTTACTGGTCTGTTTGAAACGACGACCAGAATTTTCAAGTGGATGGTGTATCCGTGACACACTAGGATTTTTGTTAGTTCGACCATCCCAGACTCGAGTCCCAGGACTGTTTAGACCTGTTACCGTTTCCTCGTCCTCAGATGTAGAAGAATGACTACTGTTTGTTTCCTCGTCCTCTTCAGCAGAGGAATAACTTGATAAGTGACTCTCTACTACCTTAGGCTGACTGGATCCTCTTGCATTCACAGTGTTTTCATTGAAGTTTTTAGGCCGTGCATTATCACCATCGTTGCACGATTCCTTGATAGAAAGTCTCGGGGGCACCCTCTCACCTTCCTTCTTTTTATAATTTCTTCCTTTTGCCCACACGCTTTCAAGATGCTCTGGAGAAAGGGTCTCAGTTTTCCTTTGTGACATCTTCTCTAATACGTCACCCCATCCCTCTCCTCCTCGATGCCCTTGAAGATATTTACTATCATCAACTATTTTGGAAGTTAAGGGGAGGGACTCCCACGATCGGGAAGATCGAGTGTCCATTGAAAGCAATGGATCTTTGGCCAAATCTGCTACATGCTGTTTATCTGTAGCATTTTTCCTTTTCTGCTGTTCATTTTTCAGTTGCACAAGCTCAACACCTGTGACAGAGGGGTCCAGATATCTAGAAAAGTGATCATGAGAAACTTCCGAGAGATCTTCAGATTGAGAAGTCTCTTTTGCAGCACTAGATCCGCCTTTAGTCTTTGTCCTTGATATCACAGCAGCTTCAATCCTCTCATTAATGAACCTGGAAGCGAATTTGAAAATCACGGTGGTGAGTATAAGAGGAACCAAATGTGGTCGAAAAGATGTAATAACATACCGAGGATTGGCTAAATTTAGGACTGGTCGCATCACACAGCAAGCAAGAAGCTCCCTCACGGTATAATGGAAAAAAGCACAGTGCATATCCTCTGGCCTAAACGTTAGTGAAATGAGTCTGTCCATTATATGCTGCAAAACCTACAAAAAAAAGAGAGCATACTATAACCACCTGATAGCGATAAAGTGGTCAAACATACAACATAAAACTCTACATAACAGCTCGTCGCCACTTAAGACTGCAAAGAACCTTATGCTCAGATTCAAGGGAGAATAATGCAGGGTGCAATTTATCATTTGTGGCCATCACATGTCTTAGTTCTGAGTCTCTCTCTTCGAAACTGAGGCTTCTTCTTCCTTTTCTCTCAATCTTTGCTTGACACTCACGGAAAAGCTCCACATGACGACATATAATATCAATTATATCCCTGAATCAATCAGACAGCTTTAGTTCCTTGAAACCGCGATCGTAAGAAAATACTCAAAAGACACATAAAAAGAACAAACCTTGTCAACAGATCAATGAGATTAACGTTCCTAAACCGCCGCGAAAGTTCTCCAAGAACATGGTTAATAATAAACACCAGCTCCTCAGGACCTTGCTTATCCGGTGTTATGCGGGAGTACCAGAGATCAAGCACCCATTCCGAAACGAGGTGACGAGTGAAGCGATCCAATGCATCCTCAACAACCTGTGAGTTAACTTTACTTCTCCAGTCAGACCGTGGAGCTGCTTTAGGAAGCTCTGGAGGCTTACTTAGAGACGGTCCACTCAGTGAAGAAGGTTTGCTGTTGTAAGCTGCAGCCTTTCTTTTCAATTCGACGTCGAATGAGAAGTAACGAAGGAGGATGATCAAGCACGCAGCAGCAGGGAGGTTGACCCAAACCGATGAACTCGTCACTGCAAAAAAACGTATTAAAAACAAAACCAGTAATAACCTAATAAAATCATAAAACCTAAAGCTCATCGAGTTCTAAACACGTAATCAATTTCAATAGTGTTGATCAAATTGAGAACGATCGAGCTTACGAGAGAGGAGGTATGAGAGTCCGACGACGCATATCACCAGTATCACGATCCGCTTCTTGGCTTCCTCTACCAGGTCCCGAACTGACACCGCCTGCTTCTGGCTGCTCATAGCTGAATCAGACCTCCTTTGGTGCTCTATTCTCTCTCAGCGGAGTAGGGAAGGAAGTAAGGTCTCATCCCCAAGCCGGGGAAATTAGGAAGCGATTTTCGAATACGGCCGGATTGTAGAAAGATGGGATGATTCTGATTCGATGACTGGAGAAAGGGAGGATAAGGAGATATAATCGAAGCCTAGGGGATTATATAGTCGAGCAGCGGTAATGGAGTCTCCCTCAGTGACGACTTGGTACGTTTCGACGGCGAAAGTTCCCGGGAATGTGAGATCTTTGATTATTCTCTCTCTCTCTCTCTCTCGAGTGGGTGTTTTGCGATTAATCAAATGTTACAATTGGCAACCGAGTCCATATGCTCTCGCTAAGTGTCGAACCCTGGTTCTCCAAAACCCTTGGGCTGTTTCGTTAATTTCAGTGAACTTCGGTTTGGCTCGGTTCGGCTTTACCGGATTTAACCGTCTTGACCGTCTTTTAAAAGGCCGAAACTACAGTTTTAAAGCCCATATAAAATATTTCGTCTCTTCAAATAATTTGTTAAAACGGTTTCGTTTCGAGTGAACGTCTTTGCAGGTGTGACGATGGGAGACACCGTAGTGGAGAAGACCGCCGAAGAGCTACGACGTGAGATCAATGAGCTTCGCCGTCAGCAACGTGAGGTACTATCATCATCTCCAATTCAGTCTCCATTCTTAGTTATAAGTCTCCGTGTCAATGAGATTCTGTATCGTAATTAGATTACTGAGAGGCTTCGTGACCCTCGTGGACTCCGCGGAGGAGGACTCTCAGGCGCTGCTCCTCGCAACCAAAGCCCGTAGAGGCTTTCTTCGACCGGTAATTTCACTTTCCTTCAGCATTCATATCGTTCTCTTCTTTGAGATGTGTTGTTAATAGGTTGTCTTTGATTTTGTGTAGGCGGAGAGGAATGATGTGGAAGACGAGCCTCCTGCTAAACGGAGATTGTCTTCCGCCGTTGTTAAGGTATCTGAAAGACTCTCTCTTTTTCAGAAAGTAGTAATGCATTCTCGTTAACAGATCGTAAGAAGTTTTAATTTTTATTAGGAAACTCAGGTCGATGGTGAAGGTGTTAGTAATGATGGGAACGAAACACATGTTTCAGCTGGTGAAAATGGGAACCCTGATCAAAGTGACAAGAAGCTAGATGGTGGTCAGCATCGTGGGAGTTGGTCTCAGAGGGATGCGGAACAAAGAGGGATTAAGAAGGTAATCAATACCCACAAACTCTTTTTACAAAAGTGCGTCTCTTTACTCTCGCTATGTTCTTATTCAGGGTTATGAAGCTATAGCATTGCCTGAGCCTGCACCAAGGCAATTACCTAAGAATGAGGATCCTAATCTGGTTAAGAGAAACAGAAGAATGCTGGGGAATCTTCTAGGGACTTTGGAGGTATTTGTTGACAGAATACGTGGACGTATCTCTCTTGCTCATGTTCTTTAGTCACTCATGGACTAGTTTGTTTCATGTCATACCATTCCTTTCCCTTCTGCAGAGGTTCAGAAAAGAAGATAAACAGCTTTCTGGAACATATGCATATGCTCGACGGTCTGCTGCTCTACAGAAGGTAAGAACACACTTCATGTTCACTTGGCTTGTTTAACTTAAAATCCGTAGAAGCTAGCTGTTTATCGAGGGAAACATCATTTTATTGTACTTGGACGTCATTATATTCATCTTCTATCCCAAGACAACATCTTCCTCCAGTTTCTTTTAACTTGAGAGTAGCATAAATCATGATATGATTTATCTTTTGGAATGGAGTCTTCTTGACCTTTAATTTGAAGATATTAGTAATGTTGCTAAGAAAGATGTTAGGTGTAAGGTATCATTATAAGTTCATTTAGGAGTGCGCTTATATCTTAACTTCTCCGTGTCCCTCCTACTCGTATAGGCTGAGCAAAAGGCTCGAGAAGAAAGTGAGCGACTGAGGCTGCAAGAGCGTGAAAATCTGACTGAAAAGAGGAGAAGAGATCTTGTAAGCAACCACCAACGATTTATTTTCTTTTATATATATTCCAAAAGGCATACATGTGTGCTAGTGTTCTGAGATACAATTTAACTGGTGAATCAGACGCTTCGAGCCCGTGTTGCGGCTAAAGCAGAACAGAAAGAGTTGGAACTGCTATTCCTTCGGTGGTGTGAGCAGAAGAAAAAACTTAGCAATTTTATAAGGTAGTGTTTTGTTTCCATAGTACTCTTATTTCTTAGCATCATGAGTCTTAATGATGAGTTCTCTTTGTAATTATATTTGCAGGTTATTTTTAATTTCGGTCCAAAGTGTGCACATTCACAATTTAATAGAAGCAAAGATAAGTTTCCCTTCACGTGCATGCTCATGTCGATGTGCAAGGCCATAGGTAGAAATCGCGAGCTGATATATAGGTTTCTGTTGACATTCTTTGCATTTGATTGCATGTGGACGGCTGTTTCAGGACCAAATCAGAGCCACAGATATACTATGCACCAACGAAGGCTTTGGAAGAAGATACAACTGAGACAGAGCAACGCAAAGAGCAGGTAAGGTGTAGTTATTTAAATGAAGGTTACGTACGGCATACATGCTATGTGATACTGATATGTGATTGGTGATGGGCGCAGGCTTTCTTAGAATGGAAGGCAGCCAAGAGACAAGAGGTGAGTGAGTATCAAAAGGAGATAGAAGAGCGATATCTGGGCAATGTTGAGAAAGAGCTGGAAAGGTGGCAAAACGCAAGGAAGGCGCGGAAAGCAAACAACGAGGCTATGAATTTGCAGGAGACAATGGATAAGGAGTTAGAGACGCATAGGATGGAGCACGGGCCAAAGAAAAGGAAGACACCTGGAGCTGGAGGAGAAGATGAAGAAGATGGAAGTAGAGGATATCAGTGGTGGGGAGGATGATATAACAATAGATGATTTACTGCAAGAGGGAGGAGATGGAAACGTCAAGGAAGTGGCCACTGATACTGCAGAAGCAGTGGAAGGCGACATTACACTTTAAATTGTCAAAGATGTTAGTGTGTTTGTTCTTGATGCTTGTTACTTATAGTGCACCTTGCGGGAGTTTATGAGTTAGAAAACGACTGAGAAAATCTATTTCAGAGGGTTGTTAGCTGGGGAAACTTGAAAAATCTATGCTGGAGTGTGAAGGATTTTGCCATGTGATATAATTTTCGCAGGGTATACTACAATTTATTCATTATTACTGTAAAAAATAAAGAGGCAGTATTATTGCAACAATAGTCCAAATCTGCTACCACAATGGTGTAACCGGTTGAACATATGGCCCCTGTAATCTTTAGATGCATGGCTCGTTACGTTACCCTTACGCCAAAGCCATACGCTTTCTCGCTTCAAGGGCCTAGAGTTCAGACAAGGCACCCAAATGAATATTTATGTCTATTTCACAAGAGACAAGTTATGAAGAAGGGACAATAAGAAACGAAAACGAACCTGGTTTTCCCAGTTTGTGCAGCCAGTGACAAGTGCTAGCAGAAACGTCTGCAGAAGGGAACCAGTTTGTATTCCAACCCAAAGACCAACACCTTTCAGATTAACCCAAAAGGCTAACGTTGCTGCAAAGGGTATCCCCCAGAGATAGAAAGATCCTAAATTGATGTAAGCTCCTATATGTTGCCATCCACATCCCCTTGCAATACCTGCTAACCATTTTAAACAACTGTTAGAAGTGGCAGAGATGAATATAACTTTGAGATGGCTTTAACATGAGTAGACATGAAGACTTGGACCTCTGTTGAGAGATCCATAAGCAAATTATAAGATGAGAAGCACTTGGCAGTTGCACAAATGTTGACAATAAATCTGTATTTGTAGTAAAGAAATAGGACCTGAGAGAACCCCTTGTAAACTGTCTAGTATGATAGTGATAGAGACCAATGGAGCCAACTTTGCAACATAGTCGACGGTTGCCTTGTCACTGCTGAAAACATACCCGAAAACATTCCTTCCAAGTAAGAGACACAAACTCACTACCACTGATTCCATTACTGCAAAGGACGTTGCTGCGTAGACCACAATATGTGCTGCTCTATAGTTTCCAGCACCTAGTTCGTTTGAGATTCTTGTGCTGCACAATAAAACATCCACTTATGAAACATGAAACCATATGACTCAAGTATTGATAATGACTAAAGATCTAACCTTGCTGCAGCAGCGATGGCAAGTGGTATTGAATAGATTGTTGAAATTGTTTGGAGACTGCCCATAGATTGAATTTATATTATATTTTGGCAGATTCAAGACTTTTAACAAGAAAATGAAATGTAGATAGTTACCAGACAGAGAGGACAGAAGTCTCCAGCTCTGGGTTGGGTAAGAGACCAGATAATAATATCATGAGTTCATATGACCACCACTCTAAGCTGCAACCCATTAAAGAGGTTTAAAAAAATGTACAGGCAATAGAGAAGTTGAAAGGCACAAAGAAAGATGCAAGTACCAAACCATAGCAGCAGAAGGAAGAGCATATCTAAAGAACTCTCCAACGCCGTTGAATATCTCCATTGAAAGAGGCGCACGTGTCTCAGAACAGGCAGAGGAGAAGAACATGATAGATCCGAGAAGAATGGCATAGAGCCAGTTCGACAAACCCATAGCCAAGGCTCCTCCAAGAAAGCCAAGCCCTGACTTGTAAACAAGAAGCCAGCATAAAGGAACGTGGAGACAGAACACAAAACTAGAGGTAATGAGGAGAGGTCTGATCATGCTCTGGTTCTGGAAGTAGCGAGTGAGAGGCTGTAGAACGGCGTAGGAGAAGAGTCCAGGGATGAGCCATGCAGCATATCTACCGGCTTCGTGTGCAATGGAGTGGTCTTGACCAAGGAAGACAAGAAGCTTCTCCATGTTGAACCATATGATAGAGAGAGGGAAACAGACTAGTGTAAGACAGAACATAGCTGTGTATGTCTGAAGGCCTAGTTTCCTGTATAGCTTAGCTCCATAAGCTTGACCACTCAGGGTATCTAAGGCAGTTGACAACCCTATCTAGCATCACATACAAAAAAAAAAGAGTAAAGATCAAATGGTGAAGACAGGGCCTGTCCTGAAAATCAAGTGGATTAAAACAGTTATTAAGTATATATTTTTTAATCATTTTGGGATAAATGATATATATATATATTAGTTGATGGCTCGCACCTTGTGCGGACTATATTCCTAACAATTTTTAATCCTAATATTTATTTGTATATAAAAATTTACTTGTATATAAAAATTTATTTAATTAGATACAATTTTAAATTAAATACCATAAATTATAAAAATTCAATATACATATTGGTAATCAAAATATTAAATTATGTTCTTTTCTTTCGTAGTTTTATATATGAAATTTATATTTTGGATCAAAATCTTTTCTATAGTAATAAATAGGAAATTTAGATTTGAAATTAAAAACTTATTGTATTTGTAGACTGAAAAAAAATTCCAATAGCACATAAAGGACTATAAATAATCACAACCCATAAAATATCAATGTTATATATTCTCTATAATCTAGATTTTTAAAACAGTGGGACAAAACACAAAATTATAGATTATAAAACGTTATCTCTCTATTTTCTTATATTATACTTATTTTTTGTTAAATTTTTAGTGTTATTTAATGTTTTAATCTTAGTTTTTATGCATATACAATGTTTATTTAACATAATTATATAATTTATATTTACGACATATTTTCAATGGTGCTTTACATTTAATCTTAACTTTAATATTGTCATAATCTATATTTGTATCAATATTTTCAATAAGAATATTAGTTATTAAAATCATAAATTAATATAATATAAGCATAATTATGAGGAAATGTAAAATACATTTATGCTAACCACTTTTACCCTCACAATATATATAGATTTTTACCCTCACTTTTAATGAAAGGTAAAATACATTTATACATCTAGGGTTAACTAATCTAGACTTAGGGTTTAGAGTCGAGGGGTTTTTAGAATTTGAAATTTAGGATTTTAATAAATATATAAATAAATACTTTAAAAAAATTAAAAAATAGGTTCAAACATAATTCGAAATTTATATTTTTTTATTTTTTTAATTTTTTTCATTTATATAATTATTTATTATATATGTAGAGAACAATAGTATAATAGTCTTTTGCCATTTAATGAAGTAAATATTTTTGAAAATGTGTCTTTTGTGGTGGTAAAGATGAATAATGAAAGTGGTAAACATAAAATTCCTCCATAATTATGATAATATCAGTAGATGTTGTTAATATCATTTGTTAATATATATTTATTAATTAATTGTTTTAAATATCATGATAATTATATATATTAAATATTTTTTTTAAAATAATATTATATGTATATCAGTAGAATAGGTTAATGTTTATTAATAATTATCTTAAATATCATGATAAATATATATATTAAAATAAAATTTAAAAGAATAATATTAATTAAACTAATGATTTATCCTAAAATCATGGAGAAGATGACAACTAAGCAAATTCACTTCTCAATATATATTTTTAAAAATAATATTATATGTATATCAATAGAATAGGTTAATGTTTATTAATTATCTTAAATATATATCATGATAAATATATATATATATTAAAATAAAATTTAAAAGAATAATATTAATTAAACTAATTATTTATCTTAAAATCATAGAGAAGATGACAACTAAGCAAATTCACTTTTCAAATAATAATATAGATATATAAACCAATAATAATATTTTGGCGGCCATAGACTAATGTTTCATTTCGCTATTGCTATGATCAGGACCGCCCTTAGTTGAAGAGTTGCAGTTTCAACTTAAGAGTAAAGGAGAAAACATTACGATGAAGCTGAAGCCAGTAACGTTGCAGAAGGAAGAAGCTAAGGAGGCGCTGGCTAGAGCGAGGTTACCAAGGTGACCAACCATCACCATTGAAATGATCTGTAACGTGAACTGAGCTATGACCACAGCCGCCATAGGAGCGGCGAAGAAGATGATCCGCTTGAGCTCTTCGGTGTATGATCCATCTGGCAGATCTCTCCATATCTCTTTCTCAACTCTGTCAACCGGCAGCAGCAAGCTATCGTTGATGTTGCTCTCCGCATCCGCCATGACGAATGCCAACAAGGAGAGAGAGAGAGAGAGAGAGAGAGAGAGACTGAGAGAGAGAGATTTGTGTTAGAATGTTATAAAGACTTGGCTGCATGTCTCGGCTCAGCTAATGTTTTGCGAGTCCAATAAATAAGCAATTTAAGTTGCGACTAGATCCCAACGACTTTTCCTTGTTCGATCGTTTTCCTCAACTACAATTAATTATGTATTGTCATCGTCGTATGCAATGTATTGAATTTAATTTAATTGTCAGATGTGTCGTTTTGCGGGGATTCAGAATTTATTTTTTCATTCTATGTTGAAATGAATGTCACATTTCTATAGTTAATGATCATCAAATCATTCATTCATACATGTTTTTGCGTTTATTTGTAATGTTTTGTTGCGACTTCAAACTGGTGTTTCTCCTAGTCAGAAACGCTGTTTTGACCTTTCCCATTACTTTTCAGTTTTCACACTCTTTTTCCGTACTAATTTCTTCTTTTTCCAATCACTGTAGTGTTATTATGAAGCTGGTAAATTTTTATTGGAATCTTTTTCCACTGCCGGCTAAAAAAAGTTGCTACTATTCAAAGTTGTTGATTATATCGTCACTTCGCTTTATGGTAGTAAACCTTTTTAGTATTATCAACACAAGTAGCTGGGTAAGAAGATACTAGTATCATAGTAAACGACATCTTGGTCGTCTACGTGGCCGGGTAAAAAGATAGTAAACGACATCTTGAGCGTCCACGTACAAAACAGAGGACTAAAACATATCGATCACTTCTTTCACCCATGCGCAGATTTAAAACACGTCGATTCATTATTCCGCCCATGCGCAATTTAGCCACCGCCTCTCTCCCATGTTTATCCTGCGCCGTCCCCAACTTACGCGCCATCTCCGCAATAACCGCTTCGCCTCCGTCGAATCCACCGCAGCAGTTCGCCAGGACGCCACCCTCTGGACACCAGCGCCTCTCTCTCTTATAGAATCTGCGGCAGAATCGCTTTTCCACATCTCAGGTCTGGGCTTTTTACACACACTCTCCTACTACAGCTAAAGCAGAGTCTTTTACTTCAAGTTTGATCGCTCCTCTTCTTAGCTGATATTCAATGATCCAAGTATGGTCTAGAAGGTTTCAGTGCAGATTACAATCCATATCCAACGCTTTCAAAGTTAGTGTCTTTCTTGTATTTGGTTTAGACGTTTGGTTACTGCTTTTGCAAGGTCTAAACTAGTTTCAGATCCTGCTGCCACGGGAGTGGTTCTGTGCGGACAAAGACAAATGGCCGAGGTATGCACTGGGAGCATATATGTTTACCTGAAAAGATGATATGTAACTTTATCGTTTGTTTGATATGGTGTTGAAGGAGGTAACATCAACGCTTGTAGCGGATGGAGTCTCAAGTGACAAGATGCTCAAAAAATTTTGACCATCATAGTTCATAACGTTAGTGGTTCCTTATCAGTATTCTTTGGTACCAAAGTCATTTGAGTCCACTCTAATTCATTAAACACATAGGTTTTTTTGTAGTCCCCTTAAAGATTAACAATAATGTGTTGTTTGTTTGTCATCACTACATTCTTGATGATTGACCCTGCTTAATGACTCCAAATTTCTACAGAAAGTTACCGGACCTAGTTCCTACATGTACCAACAACAAAATCGTATATGCGAAAAATTATAGAGAAGTTTATAAATATTTTAGATTAGAAATGGTATTTAAATGAATTTAAAAGAAAGATGTGTATGAAGTATGAACAACAAATTTATCCAAATAATTTGGTGATTTTTATTGAGTTTTCTATATATTATTAGTGAAGACTGATTCATTAACAGAGTTAGACTGCGTGCCGTTTCCATAAAAAAGCACAGAACTTAGTGCCGTCTCCTGCACGATCTTTTTCTTTCTTTGACACGCCGTCTCCTACACGATCAATCCTTAATCAATAAGGATCAAAGAAACCAAAACCTGACAGAGAAAAAAAAAAAAAAAAAAAATATCAGAAAGAGCGATCAAAGTGGATTTCTCAATCCGCCATGGCTTCATCGGCGCTCTCTAACCTAATGCTCGCCATCCACGAGAAGAAAACTTCCTCACTCGATCTCTACCGCCCCCTCCGCAACTACGTCACCTTCACCTACTCCGAGCGCGAAGCCCAGCTCATAGAAGACGATCTCGAAACCCTCAAGCAACTCCGCTCCGACGTAGAGCGCGTCCCCGATCCATCCCCCTCCGCACGGCGAGACCTTCTCGTCTCCTACTACAAGGCCCTCTGCCTCGTGGAGACGCGGTTCCCGATCTCCCCCGATCAGCACCACGTCAACGCCGTCTCGTTCCTATGGTACGACGCCTTCAAGCAGAAGCATAAGGCCTCGCAGCAGAACATTCATCTGGAGAAAGCCGCCGTTCTATTCAATCTCGGCGCTAGTTACAGTCAGATTGCGCTGGGGTGTGATCGCACCACCGTGGAGGGGCGCCGTCAGGCTTCGCATGCGTTTATTGCGGCGGCGGGGGCGTTCGCGTGGGCGAGGGATAATGAGGCTACTAAGGCGATGATTGGGCAGAGTAGCACCACGGTGGATGTGAGGGTGGAGTGCGTGGGGATGTTGGAGCGGTTGATGTGTGCGCAGGCTCAGGAATGCGTGTTTGAGAATACTATTGCTAAAGGAAGCACTCCTGGTGTTTCTGCTAAGATTGCTAGTCAGGTTCGTGTAGAGCATCCATCTCTTTTGGTGAAGCATCTGTTGTTGGTAGGCATGCTCGGTTAGTTCGGTTTATTCGGTTCGGGTTAGTTCGGTTCAACATAAGTTTTTACCGAATTAACCCGAAAGTTCGGTTCGGTATTCAGTTACAATAGTTGAGAATCCTACCGAAGTTTTTTATTTTGGTTAAATTTTGTTAAAGTTTCGGATAACTTCGGCTAAATTGGTTAATTTGTTTAGTCCGGTTCGGGTTTTTTGTATGGTTTGATATTATTATTTTTTAATAAGGAAACCAAATTAATCGATTGCCGAACAGAAAACCGAGAAAACCTACCGAATCGAACCGAATTTTTGGTTAGAAGTTCGGTTCAAAATCCCAGGCCTTGTTGTTTGGTGTGATACTGTAGATTGAATTTGCGCTTCTTGTTTACTTGTGTTCAGGCTGGCATATACTACGAGGAAGCTTTGGCTGCTTTAGTCGTTTCACCGTTGAAGGATCATTTTGAGAAAGGCTGGATATCTCATGTGCAGATGAAAGCATCACTGTTTTATAGTGAAGCTTGTTACAGGTATGGAATGGAGTTGCACGAGAAAGAGGAGATTGCGGAAGAGATAGCTCGGCTGAAGAGCGGAGCTAGCCGTTTGGCAGACGCTAAGAAGTCTTCAAGGGGAGCTCCTGCGCAGCTAGTAGAAGCGATGAACAAATTAGAGGCGAGCATTAATTGCAATTTGGATAGAGCTGTGAAGGAAAATGATAGAGTGTACCTCATGAGAGTTCCTTCTCCTGCTTCTTTGCCTCCGCTTCCTACCTTCTCAATGGTTAAGCCGATGAACATGACTGAGATATTGGATGCAAGTAAGGAGAAGATGTTTGCCATCCTTGTTCCGGACAGCAGTGCGAAGGCTCTCTCTAGATACACTGAGATGGTTGATGATGTAATTAGGACTCAGGCGGAGAGATTACAGCAAGCAAGCGAGCTAACTCGAGTTAGGCTCAAGGAGATGGACCTTCCAGATTCTATTCTTGCTGTGGATGGTAACTCAACTCTTCCTGCTGATCTTAAAGACGATGTAGAGGCTGTTCAGATCAGTGGCGGTCCAGCTGGCTTGGAAGGTGAACTTCAGCAGCTTAGAGATTTGAAAAGGGTTAATCAGGAACTGTTGGTGCAAACCGAAGAGCTTTTGCAGAAAGAAGCAACTGAAGACGCTCAATTCAGAAGCCAATTTGGGACTAGGTGGACTAGGCCTCAGTCTAGCACGTTGACAAAGAATTTGCAGGATAGATTAAATCGGTTTGCAGCCAATTTGAAACAGGCTGGAGAAAGTGATGTGAAGATTGAGCGATCGGTGAGAGAGAACTCTGCCCTCATGTCCATTCTTGATCAACGGCCGGTATGTATTTCCAATTTTTTGTACAAGCTAGTTTATTTCTCTTGTTGAGGCTCAAAATGCTGCCAGAAGTTGTCTCTTAGTGTCTCTCGGTGTTATTCAAACCACGCACTTGGGTCCGGTATAGCCCCCTCAAATGTGATTTTTAAATGTTTTGCTTTTCTATTTTGATCATCAGATAGAAGCTGCCGTCCCAACTCTAGCTAGGCCAATGATGTCGCTGGATGCAACAGAGGATGCTATAGTGGGAAATCTGAAGCAGAGTCTGGTATTCCCTATTTCTTTCGGAAGCTGCAGTATATACTTTCACGAATCAGTATTTTAACAATTTTATTTCCTTTTGCACAGAGGCAACTGGAAAATTTAGGTGCTCAGCGAGCTGGTCTTGAAGACATGCTCAAAGAGATGAAGAGAAATGTGAACATTTTAAAAGATTTTTCTTCATTTTCTTTCTTGGTTATTCTTTGATACTGGAGTCAAAGACTTATTAGACTTTTACATGATACTTTGTTTTAGGATGACATACTGCCAAAGCTGATGACGTCAACCGGCTCCTATGAAGATATGTTCAGGAAAGAGATGTCAAAGTATGATCACATCTGTCAAGATATTTCACAAAACATTGAAGTTCAAGAACAATTATTAATGCAAATTCAGGTACCTCTTTTGTCCATTCTTCTAGCAGCACTTCACTTTTCACTATGGTTTTGGTCCTTTTTGTGATAACCAAAGAACGTATGGTGATGGCATTCACTGTCGAAGAATATTTAGTGTGCTAGCTTTTACTGGGACTGAAATGGTCATGTTTTACTGCTAGTAGAAACTGACTACTCATAATGGGTTTCTTTCCTTGGTTATAGGCTCAAAATGAAGAGTTCTCAACTCTTTTCAATCTTGAAGATTATAAAGGTGAGCAAACAGCTTCTGTCTTGCATGAACTCTATAAATGTTCTAATAAGTATATGATGATACAAAGAGTTTGTGATTAAAACATTCTACATGGTGGCTGATGTGCCATCCAGGTATCCATGATAAAAACCGGTTTACATTCTGTATGTCAGTTATTTAGCTCCCACGTAATTGTTTTATGTGATTCCTTGTTGTTCAGCATCCAGAGAGAAGTGCTACAAGCAGATTCAAGCGGCTATATCCAAGTACCGAGAGATCAAGGAGAACGTCAACGAGGGCTTGAAGTTCTATGTCACTCTTCAAGTGAGTTTCTTTTCTTAATATAGTTGCAAGCTCTTCACTGTCAAAGCGTCTACATTATTCCACTTGTCTTGGATGCTCTTAAAATTTGATTGTTACACTCCATTGGAGATGCAAAATAGCTTTCCTGCAATCTGAGACACAGTCTTTGTTGGCTTAACAGGATGCAATCACGAATGTGAAGCAGCAGTGCAGTGATTTTGTGATGACAAGGAGCATTCAGTGCCGAGAAATGATTGAAGATGTGCAACGACAGATGTCTGGTCTGAGTTTTCAGGATCATAGAAGCTCCGGTCCATACCCATCTGTGCATCAGCGAACGGCTTCAAGTTCGCCGCCTCCACCAGAAACTCAGAACGCATCTCATCCTCACCCACACCCACAAATAGAAGCTCCGGTCCATACCCATCTGTGCATCAGCGAACGGCTTCAAGTTCGCCGCCTCCACCAGAAACTCAGAACGCATCTCATCCTCACCCACACCCACAAGCACCTTACTATATGCCGGCAGAGCAACAACCACGACCTGGCTACACTATCCCACCCTATGGTCCTCCACCACCATACCACACGCCTCATAGCCAGGAGCCACCACAACCATACCCTCCCCAGGCCCCGCAACAGCCTTATCCATCGTGGCAACAAGGCCCGTACTATGATCCTCAGGGACAGCAGCCTCGGCCTCCTTATACTGCTCAGAACCCGTACCCGCCTCCTCACCAAGGCGGTGGATACTACAGGCAGTGAACTGTACCTTGGAAGCAATAAACTTGAGGTTATTGTTCACGGTGGATACTTGAATTTTGCTTGATAAGTGACAAATTCTTTGAGTTCTCAATACAAAGTAAAGACGATATGATGGAAGGAAGTTATGTAAATCACATTTATACATACATGTATTTTATATATTGGTTGAAGCTGGTAGATGCGTTTTGACTAATCGTTGTGATAATCGTGAAAATCTACCTTTATTGAAACTCGAAGCCTAATAATTTGATTTGTTCAAAGAGAGGCAAATTCTTGAAGTTATTAGGCATGATGAGAGCACAATAACAATGTCTGCGGTATAAAAACAAAACAGAGGAGCAGAGCCATTTGGCATATTGAGGTTTGCAGTTATGAAAAAAAAAGTTGTTCAACATTCACTGCGTTTTATACATCCTTTCAATTTCAAACCACATGAAGCAGAATCAAGACATTTTCGTCTCCACCTTGGCTTTTTAATCATTTTAGTTTTGCAAACAGCTTTGGTGCAACCTGAAGATCCAAAATCACAGTTTTCATCTCAGTATACATAATGTAGAAGAAGAAGAAGATGTGAAGAGCAAAGCAAATACTTACACATTTGTCAATACAATGCCAGTAGTCGAAGTACTGGCCAGTGCAATGCTTGTGGCCAGAGTCATCGCTTTGGATTCTCTTCACACACGCCTAGCAACCACACAAAAAAAAAGAAAGACATATATCAGCAAACAACGATCTTCGCACACACATGGAACTATGTCAAACTTATTACATGATTCACAAACAAACAGTTTCCCGGCCAGTTTACCTGATATTCGAGTAGTGGCTTCACACATTTTGGTTTGCAAGATTCCTCAAGGTACTTCTTTGGATCAACAACTTCATCTTCTGCCCTGAAATTATCAAAAAAACAAAAGAAAACACAATTCACATCATCCCCATAACAAAACCCGTATGATAGCACAGAAGAATCTTATTCTCGATTGAAACTCGTCAACTAATACATTAATGTGATTATCAAACGGAGAATTGTGGCCTAAAAATATACTAAGGCAACATCTCAATCAGCAAGCTAAACTAATAACATACGGAAGACGAAAACGGACCGATCACTATAGGCGATTGGGTACAATCTAAATATTACAGACTAGAGATTCAGAGACATACAGGAGATCATCTATCTACTCAACATGATGTGGAGAATGGTAAAAAAATATATATATATATAAAAGAACGGCATCGAGTTTAAGGTATGAGCTTACATGTCGGAAAGTCAAATCGGAAGCTGTAACCTGCAAGACAGAGATGAGATTGAATGTCAGAATATGTAAGATTCTTTTGCGGTGGAACGATATCATTGAAAGGAAAGAAGATCCATTGAATTATAAAAGGGATTAGCGATGATACCTGGTCGGAAGGGAGAGCAGATCGAGACACGAAGGATACAGAACTTGTTGTTTGTTGAAGTCAGTCTTCTCTAAATTCATTTCATTGCGTTTCCGACATGTTTCTGGGCCCAAGGTATTTGAAACTAAAGGCCCATTAAAACTCGATAAGCATAAGGCCCATTATAGATTCGAGAAGGAGCAGAATCTCCCAAGATTCCCTAGAACGGACGCTATACTAGAGCGGACGCTATACTGCCGTGAACATTCGGAAAACGAGAAAATAAATATACGAAAATAAAATAGAATGAAAAAGAATTTTTATCAAATTTAACAAAAAATAATTTTATTTTTTAATTCTCTACCAAAAAAAAAAATGAAATGGAATGAAAAGAAATTATTATTTCTTATAAATTATGATTTTTTCGGAACATCAGAAAATACATTATTTTTTATTGGTACCCGTTCGTATCCATATTTTTTTAAAAAGATTTTTCTGACAGCATCTTTTTGGCTTTTAAGGAAGTTGTAATAAAATAAGAATATGATGTTGGAAAACTGCTGAAACATGGTCAAAATTGTGTCTAAAGCACATGTGAGATGTTGGACGGCACGTCACACAATCTAATATTTATCCACCAATATATCTCTTTTTTTTTTCATTTTCTTAACAAAATTTAAATAAAATGTTGATTGAATGATGATAATACAGAATAATAGGGAGGTATGAGACTTGATTGCATTTATCTCCGACAGTCTGACACTATTGGTGATATATTAATGTCGTTGTATCATGTTTGGGTTTGATATACGTATGTACAGCTTTGAATCAATACTATTTAAAAAAAACAATCCTAAAAAATCTACTTAAAAAAAAGTCCTAAAAAATCTACTTAAAAAAAATTGTTATACTCATTTATTAGATTACTAATATTTTAGTCTTACCTTAAATTTATATTAACAATATATTACCATATATTTCTCTAACAATAATTTACTCAATACTTTTTTTTATTAGGCTCACGTTTTCTGTACATATTAATATAGAATCTTAACCACATGCACAATTTTTTTTAATTATTTGTCCATTTATATAAATCAGAGTTTGTTAATCGAAACTCAATTAAAATTAAATTGCATGAAGCCCATATATCATAATTTATAAACAGAAGTCCAATTTATACCTTAACATTTAAATACATAATATGTTGAATTCATATGTTTTATAAGATAACTTTTTGATTTGATTAGATAACTCTTTTATTAATATTAAATAACAGCACTATCGATCAAACATACATATCATTTTCGCTTATAATATTAAAAAAAAACTCATTTTTACAAAATAAAACATCAACAAACCTATAAACATAAAACCACAATTATAAGATTCAAAACCCAAATTTCATAATTATTAAAAATAAATCAAAAACAACCCTTAAAATCTAGTAGCATATTAAAACTGTACTTCTAGTTATTGAGTTGATGGCAGCACATACCTTCAATTATAATAGCATTAATAATGTTGTAAATGCAATGTAAAAGATGACAACAAAACAGGAAAAAAAATATCTCAAAAAGCAGAAGTGTGAGTAGGGTAACCAAATCAACATTAATGATGTTAATGTCGTTAACATGTTTACCATTCAAAGTTTCTAAACCAACATCTTAGTCAGTTTTGAGTGGGCAGAAGAGAACAAAGATAATGAAAGCAAATTTAAAAGAATTGATAAGAAGCACTGTAATGTAAAATATCACACAACTAATCCCTAAAAGAAAAAAATTGCATTTACATTGTTCTTTCTTCTCCCTCTATTTACAAAATAACCAAAACCCCTACAATGGCATTTATCTGTCTCACCTCTGCTGCAACAATAATGATGACCTTAGCGTCTCTTTCTCTCTAAGGTCCTCTGAATCTTCCATGTCCAACCCAGCAAAAAGGCCACAAGTCCAAGTCCCACACTTCCCCAAAGTGCCACTACCCACAATGGCATTTCTGTTGGGTACAATCCTGTTATTTGTATCACCAAAACAACCAAGTTTACACTCTCACACGCTAAGTAACCATAAGTAATTAAGCAACAACTTACCAGTTCCAAACTTGATGCAGATGAGAAGTTCTACTATGCATATCCCTGTTGATAGCCAACAGAATGATCCCACCTTCTTTACAGGTTTCCTGCCAACAACCAAAACAACCATTTTTATATAATATAAAAACCTAAACCAACATCACAGTGGCTAACAGCTATTACCGGTCTTGGAGATATGAATTGTATTCCCGTATAGTTGGAATCGCTATGAGCCACCACAAGATCAGCCTATAGAGAATCACTGGGTTTCGAGGAGGGATCCAGAGGCTGAACTTGAGAAAGAATGTGTTCAGCTCCACCGTTAAGAAGATGATGCAAAGAGTGAGTACTTGAATAAAACGCCAAGGTCCCTGCAGTGGATGCCACTCGTCTTTGTCCCAATGAGCTGGTGTGAACTGCCCTAGTGTCCTTTTCACCTTGCCAATAATGTTAGGCTGGCGGCTAATGCCAACCCACTCGTATGTTTTTCCATCAAAGTAGCGTACTGTCTGCATTCCTGCCCAGATACCTACCACCATTATAAAACATTACTCAGCTCTCTACATAAGCATGACATATAGAAGGTGAAGGTGGGTTAAGAATCATACCAAACCAGTTGCATATCAAGATATCAAGAACAATGCTGTCCCACCAGCACTCGTTGAAATTTGGTAACATGTGCCGAAAAGTAAGCTGGTGAACATAGAATATATACAGGGTGGGAAGCTTTAACATTATATTTATCAACTTGAAACCTCTAAGCACATAAGGGAACGAAGACCAACCTCTAATAACTCAAAACCAATCGAGAGCACCCACAGAAGAGGCTGGTTCCTGATCAGGATTGCTTTTCCCCACCATCCAAAGATGTGCGCCAAGAAAAACTCGTCAAACACTGTGTCCTGTGAAAATTGTTAGTCAATGCAAAAGCCTTTAGTTATGCCAACCAACATGAGAAGCAGATGCTAAGAAAAAAACTAAGAAGGGGAGTTGTAGAGAGAAGATACCATACATAAAGATTTTTAAACCTGTTTGTTGGGTGATCAGCCACATAAATACGGCAATCAGCACCGTATGATCTCTCAGGAAGTTCTGCAAACATTAGCAAACTCTAATAAGAACGGTCACTCATATAAAGCAAGCTGCTCTGAAAAATATTACCTATTCCAAGGTCAGGGTGGAGAAACTTCATGAACTGCCTAGCATCATCACGTCTCTGGAAGGAATAAAAGAAAGTAACTATTAGAGTTTGCTCACTAAAATCGAGAACACAGAAGAGAGCTACTATGATCACTGGCATAGAGAGAGGAGAAAAGTGAAACCTGGAAGAGCAAAAAAGTAAGTGAAACTAAGTAAATGACGGCTAATCCATGAACTAAGCGCCAGATTGCAGGATGTGGCCTGATTAAAACCCTGCAAAAAAACTTGGTTAAAGACAGAGGCAGCACAAGAGGAAGCAAGAGAAAGTAGATGAGGTGATTACGTTGAAGGAGCCTGGAGCAGAGAGTAAGCAAGAAAGACAGCAATCATAGCCCACACTCCCCTAGAAACATAGAATAGAGTTAAGTAATAATAGATTCAAATGAAAAAAGAAAAAACATAGAAAAAGAGAGAGAAAGAGAGAACCTTTTAACAGATGTGACAATATCATCAGAAGTAGTGCTGTCAGGATCAAGAGCTCCACTTTCCCAACTAACTCAATTCAAAAATAAAAATAAAAACAAACATGAGGATTGTGTGTGACACAGAGAGGAGAAGAAAAGCAAAGCAAAGGAGGGAAAGAGGGGGAGTCACATGAGAAGGCAAGCGCCAATAAGGAGAAGGGAGATAGTGCGAGGCTTGTAAGCCCATGCAGTCCATGGATCAAGCTCGCTTTCAGCAACACCACCATTCATTCTCTTTGTTTCTTTCATGTAGCCATTGGGTTCCATGGGTAAAATCAAACCACCTTGTGAGAAAAGTACAGAGAGAAGAGATGAGGTGAAAAGAGGCAGAGGAGGGTAGTACAAGGTACAACAAGCAGAGAGAGACATAAAAAGGCTCTGACTTTGCAGTGGTAAAGGGCAGGGCACTCATCAATCATATGATTCAAGTAACACAAAAAACAAATAATCAAAACAAATACAAATACAAAAAAAAAAAAAAAAAAAAAAAGAAGAGATTGGGAGGATACCTGAAGAAGATATGCTTTCTTCTCTGTTTTGAGCTTCACGATCTGAAAACGACTCTGCTTTCTCTATCTCCGACGATTTCCCCTTTTTTTTTTTTTTTTTCCCTGAATCACCACCACCTCTTCGTCCTTCCTTCTTTCTTCTTCAATTTTATTCTCTGTTGTTTTGTCTTTACGATATTTAATATTATCACCAGGAGGTAATAATAATAACTCTCTTCAAACGATTATTATCATCATGTCGCATTTCTTCGGTCTTATTCGCATTTAATTCTTTTTTTTTTTTTACCAATATAACAATTACTCTCCATCCGTTTTACATTTTATTTCACCAAATTAATATTTTAGATTTTTTTTATTATAAATTTATAAACAATATTTTAGTTTTGATTTCATTACTTTAATATATTAAATGGAAAAAAATATGAATTTATTAATAATGGACCAAAAATAGTTTTTGTGTACTGAAAAGTGTCAAAGAGAGAGAGACTTCTTTGTACAGTGCGCCAAACCCACATCATAAATATTCATTTGTAGTAGTACATAAATAACCAAATGCAGCAGAATCAATTAAATAACATTATGATCTAGAAAGAAAAACGCCAAAAATTCTCGTTGTCATCCACATAAAAAAAATACGCCACAATTTATGGTTTTGGAATGATAAAATTGCAATAACTCTCAAGTGATCGTTTCATTGCAACCAAAATACACTTAAACACACACACACACACATCATTTGCGAAATATATTAATATTCTTATTTAGGTAATTGATTTGACAGCTATTCCCAAAAGTACAAAGGAGAATAACAACCCTAATTACTATATATATATAGTCATTTCTTTTTATTCATTGACAAAGAATGAAATTAAAAGGTGGGAAAGGAAAGTCATAGTGTGAAATGAAATTTAAGAGAGAATTGTGCAGTTGATAAAGACATATCTCTGTGCTCAAATTCATCACCATTACTCTTACGTCTTACCATACATCCTTTCATGAACGTACAAATGTAGACAAGGGAACTAATCCATCTGCCTCTTCGTTAAGATGATTACACAAGTACTGAGAACAATATTTTTCCGAAAGCACCAAGGAAAACTTGAAAAATTAAATGTGAATAGAAACAAAGATAAACAGCTCATTCCTATAAAAAGACCATGCAGATGGAGACACCACTTGTGGTCACTTCCCACAACATTACCCCTCTTTTCCTTTTTTTAAACCTTTTCATTAGTAATAATAACTAAATAGTAGTAACAAAAAGCTGTCACAAGATGGATTTCTTGGAATTCAAATGAAGGGTAAATCACGGGTAAATTAATAGAAGGTTGAGAGAGAGAGAGAGAGAGAATGATTAGGGTCAAAGTAAATCACGGAGTATGAGATAGAGGGTTTATGAATATCGATTTGATGATATTCGAAATCATTGAGATAGTAATGATTACCAGAATAAGAAGCATTACAGCTCTACAAATATATTATCATCACAACATTTTTTTGAAAGGAAAATCATCACAACATTATACTATATCGATTGACACCAATAATAGTGTGATAATGCTTCCATAATAAAGTACATGTAAGAAGTGAAATTATGAGTAAAGTGCTACTGGTAAGCCTATCAATTAATTGTTTTCACCATAAGAGTTATACTAGTAAACTCAAGAAGAACTAGCTAATCTCATGTAAAATTGTAAACGGGGGTAGAATGAGGGAGAGGGAGAGGGAGAGAGAAGTGTGGTCTACATCTAGAAATGATGTGAGGAAGGACAACCTCAAAATAGTCAGTCTCAAGTATAAGTGTTAGCATATGAAGACAAGCGGAGCAAGTGTGGTCCATTCTTGTTTCTCATCTGTCCGGATGACTTTAATTATGGTTTCTATTCTGTGCATATGACTGATCCACCACATGCTCCTCCTAATGGCTATTAATACAACCAACCCCTAGAGTTTAGATATTTTCTGTTTGCTATTCTTTAATATAGTTGCAATATAATATGTTTCAGAGTTTTCTGATCACTCAAAGCTCAGAAAAAATACGAAATCAAATGTTTTTACTCTCTTGAAGAATGGGTGTCAAACTTGAAAATTTTCATTTTCACTTGCAAATCCAGTGAATACAATATAGTGTGACGAGAAGTACCACAAACAAATCCACAATATCGTATAAGTGATCGCCACCAGTGACATATGTTCTAACTTGATGCTTTCAGGTCATCAGAAGATGTCCATCGATGCTTCAAAATGCTTATATTAACCACCAATTGCCTCTTGTTAGATCTATCTATCATGCATGTGATCCCTTTTCTTTCCTTTTATCTATTTGGTAATGTGGCATTTTCTGAAACCTAATTCTCCTTTTATAATTCCTAAACACGAACTAACCATTTATTTGGAAAAATATAATTTTTAAATATTTACCCAAAATTCACTAAAAACCAAAAAAGGTTTAGAAGACAATAATGTATAATTAGTAAACGTATATCAATAAAATTAAAATACCTACAAGACTACAAGTTACGACCATATGTAAGAGTAGCTTCAGCTTGTGCATATCGGTGGACGTCCACGTATATCGCGAACATCCATGCCAAACGGTAGGCGTACATACCATCTCAAGTTTAAGAAATGTTTTTAAAATCAATCAAATCATGTAACACCACATATATCTTTAGTCACTGTAAGAGTTTTTAGAAGCACCAACCAATCATGAACGGTAAAAGTGTAAGAACATGTTTATTGGTAAAACTCACTTAGGGGTTTTAGTGATTTTTTAAGTATTAAAGTAAAATTAAGGGTTTTGGTTAAGAAACCCTTAATTTTAATGGTTTATTGGTAGTGTCTTAACTTGCGGTCTCATTTCCTTCTTGGTGTTAGCATGTATCTTTTATTTGTACAACTTGAAGCAAATCATCTGTCGCTAACTGCATTAGAGATTACAGAGCGTATATGATTAGTTAGTCTTTTACTTGCTATATCAAACTTCTTAACTTATTATAAGCCTAAACTAACCCAATTCAGACACACCACATACCAGATGCTACGTGATACTATCATTTGAACTCAAAAGCCATCCAAAGTCAGATACATATTTAAGTAATATGGACTTAAAATAGAGATCCTACCTCTGTTCTTTCATCACACATCATATTGATAGCCGCTATCTCGACGATATTAGCTATATCAATGATATCACCATCTGCAATTGAGTAACTTCACTAGCTTGCTGTCCCAACTGAGAAAACACACATGTCAAAGAAGACATAACTTACAACAACAACAGAGCTAACTCTTTCGCTATATACCATTTTTTTACCTGTGATTCAGAGTTCTTAGAATAGAAGTGTATACACTCTATATAATGAAAGGTCACCTCGATGAAGTCCATAATAGGTCTGCATTAACGATCAAGATAATTCCATATACTTGTGTAAATAACTTGTTACCAAAACCTATAACCAATGCTACAGAAATCAAATATAAACATACCTGACAATTGAGACATACATAGGTTCCATCTATGTTTTACAAGAGAAAAATATTAGAAAACACAAACTTTACCAAGACAGGTGAGAAAAGAACCCATGAGATAGTATACTCACTGCATTGACTCCATTTCTCTAGCGTCAATCCAGATTTTAAGCAACAAAATCTTCAAACAAAACTAAATTTCAAAGTTTTAAAGAAAAAAACTGAACTTGAAAACAACTTCATCGTAAACTCAGAAACAAAAACTTCAAAACAAACGAAGTCATCATAAACTCATAATCAAACTTTAAACCTGAAAGTCCAAATCATCACAGTCCTCGTACTCATCCACGCCCCCAAACACATATTGGAATAAGAATCTTACCTTAATTATGCAAAAAGCGTTGAGGCGTGAAGGTGTTGAGGCGTCAAAGGCGATGTGAAGCGTCCACCTTCCTGAATTCGCCTGGCTTCAAGTCCTCAAGGCCGAAGAATTCACAAGACAAAGAGAAAAAATAATACATGTGATACAACCAGAGCCTCTCTGGATCATTCTCCGGCGACATGGGGATCACGCTCAAACACGAGCTCATCGTTGGAAGCTACAAAACCATCGACGGGAGAGGCACGAGAGTCGAGATCACCGACCACTGGTGCCTGACGATCCAGCAGGTGAGCCACGTCATCATCCACAACGTTCGCATTCACCACTAAAGACCCTCCGGTACACTCTGGTCGCTTCTTCGCCTCACAGAACCACCACGATAGAGACGTCGCCGGCTTCCTTGGTGGAGGAAAGCACCGGAATGAGACCCGCCGGCTTCCTTCGTCCACGAGAGCCACCGACAGAGACGTGACTGCCGAGACGATGAGAAATCGTTTTGTCGCCTTCTGAGAGAATTGAAACGGAGAGAAAGAGAAACAGACGCGATAAATGAGACGGAACACGGTCTCCACCTCTCCTCTGCACAATTCACGCGTGACACGTGCCCTTAAGCGACCGTGTCTTAATGCTCTTAAGTAAGAGACGCATTTTCTCTTTTTCCCTTTTGGTTTAATTCTTTTAATCACATTTAATCTAAGAGATGCTGTTAAGATACATGAATAAACATGCTCTAACTAATTCATAGAAATTGAGAAAAGAACCCTTATTTGCAAAAAAAAACAAAACTGAGAAAAGAACCCTTTCACTTGTTCTTCTTCCCAGGAATGTGATGATAACTAGAATGAAATGGGCCATGAAGTAATAAAAAACATATATAATTGGTCACGCCTATATCGTAAGTGTATTAGGCCCAATTATGATTCAATAGAGATCGGTCTGATTGCTTCAACTATGACTGCGACTTGCCTTATTCCTACACCATTATTTGTTAAACTTGTATGGTGTCCCTTCGGCCACATCATGTTTGAAATGAATGGCCTCTACATCACCTGCGTCTTGTCCAAATATGAAAAACGAGAGATGCTCTTTCGTAGATTATTACTCTATTATTATTATTAGAATGTTTTTTGTCACCACACAATGCTCATCTAATTGGAGATGGTAATCATCGATTAATTAAACCCTTGCTAATGATGATATAAAACATCATTTTCGTCACTTGCTTTTAAGCCTTCCCTTTTTGGAGTTTTTTTTAACCCCATAGCATTTCGTTATCATCTACTATACCAATGGGTACGGTTTTGTTCATTGCTTAATTATTGTGCTAATTAAGTTTTTCTTAATCCCAACTTGTGCCCTTTTTAATCAGTCGGTGGATTGCCAAGATCTTTTGGACGGCGAAAACCTATACTTCTTTACTCCCACTTTCTTTACTTTATTTCTAAACCTAAACTTATAATTCTATTTTTTTCTCTAATACATCAGTAATGGTATCATTAACCCTTTTGTTTAAGTTTCCTTCGTTATGATCATGTTTTTGCTTTGAGTTTCTTTCATTAATTATAAAATGAAAGAAATTGTCGATTCAAGCTATACGCGCACTTTAGACTAATTTTATAAACCTTTGATAAACTCAACATTTTTAGCCGTGATTACACACTTTAGTTTGACTATCTATTACTTAAATCAAAATATAATAAAGTAAAAGAGAAATTTCATAGAATAGTCTTTTTTTTAACTTTTGTCACAAAAATAGTTTTCAAAGAAGAGAATGACCAAAATAAATTTTATTAAATGGTAAAAATGTACTAATCTATATTTAAGGTTTGAAGTTAAGGGATGTGTTTTGGAGATATGGTTTCAAATTAAAAAAAAAATATTGAAAATTTCAAAATAAAAAAAAGATTATTTTGGTGATTTTTTTTAGAGATATTTTTATGGCAAAAACTTTAAAATAGCTACCTGAGAGAATTGCCCAAAGGAAAAACTGGAAATATTTATTATAAAATCATCAAATTCACTATTTTCAAGTATATAATAAAAAGTTGTATCTTCTCAGCTTTAGAAGTGCATAATGACCAGTTTACAAGTAGTCGTAAATTTTATTTTTTCGAAGGTTGATGTTGTTTGGTCCGTTATATCATTTTTATGGTTACTTGAACATATTTTTAAAAGAGAAAACGTAGAATCGATATGATTATTGAGGTTCCAAAACGTATAAAATACTGAAGGTGGGGAGACAACAAGTTTGCGAATTGCGAGGATCGTGCGAAATCTTCATCAGTTCAACAAATAAGAGCATCATCTTAGAAAATAATAAGTGGTCCAAGAGTTACTTTCGGTCACCGCCTGCTAATAAGTACTTTCTCCATTTTCGAATTTCTCCATTTTCAAAAATAAGATTTTTTAGATTTTTTTCTTGTGGCAAAAATAATTTTTTTATATTTTTAAGGTATTTTTGTATACTTTTGAAAAACGTTAATTACAAATATTTGAATTGATTAGATTTAATTGGTAGAAATTAATTGAAAAATGTATAGAAAAATAAATAATAAATTAAATTGTAAACATTTATTATATTATAAATAAGCATGAAATCTCTAAACAATCTTACTTTCGAAAACATAAGTAGTACTATTCTATTTCACTTTATAGTTTAATATTTTTCTAATTGTGAAACTACTGAATTTTATGGTAAACAAACTAACAAGTACTTAATCTTTTCATTAATAGTTCAATTATATATCTGAAATCTTCTTAAGATTGTTGCAGAAGTACTTAATATTTTCATTTTCTATGACGTTTTTTAGAACAATTTTTTCTATGACGTTGGTTTGTATAAAATCTCATTCAAATGCCAAATCACATGTATAAAATATTTGGTATTTCTTACTATATTTAATTTACGTAGATAGTCATCGAAGTGGTAAAAAAATGATTAAAAATAGTCACAATAACATCAAAATCTTTATATCGATTACAATTTTTTAGAATGAGTTTACATGAGTCAAATCATTTGCTACGTAGTTTAGTTTAATTTGTGTATTTTACTGTGTATTAAAATTAAAAATCAATATTTTGTAGAAAAGTATTGTAAAGCATTTATTTTGTTGTATTTGGTAGCAATGTAATCTATTTTCACCATTTTTAATATTTGGCATTCTTATAAAAAAATTGTTCCAAATTAGATGAAGTTTAATGTAAAATTTATTAATTTTGTACGTTATTTGACTATTTATATTATAAAATTTATTTTATTATTAATTGATTTGAGGTTATGTGAATATTTAATGATGTTTTGTATAGAAAATATACGAAAATAAATGTTCTCTTATTCTATTGCATAATTCTAAAACGTCACATAATAAAAAAAAATACCGAGGGAGTACTACTTTTTAATAATTGCGATTAGTGATGAACAAAACAAATGGAAAATAATTAAAGAAGGAGTTTGATAAGTTAATTTAACCGTTAATCAAAGACCGCCGCTATATAAAGAGAGAGAAAACAGAGGGAGAGAGAAGAAGAAGAAGAAGAAGAAGAAGAAGAAGATGGGGCTACAAGGTCAGCTCAGTGACGTCTCTTCCGACTCGATCCCTCTGATGCTCCTCTCTCTCCTCGCCGTATTCCTCGGCCGTCTCCGCTCCTTCCTCCACCGTCCCTGCGATCCCGATTCCAATCTCACCGTCGACGACTCCTCCTCCATCATAGCCTCGGGACTCGCCAACATCATCGTCCTCGCCGATCAGCTGAGCCTGAACCGGCTCTTCTCGTACCGGTGCGGAGGCGAAGGCGGTGGTTCCGGTTGCGTGGTGTGTCTGTCGAAGCTGCGGGAGGGAGAAGAGGTGAGGAAGCTGGAGTGTCGACACGTGTTCCACAAGCGGTGCTTGGAGGGATGGCTCCACTGTCTCAATTTCACATGTCCTCTCTGTAGATCTGCTCTGGTCGCCGATGGTTGCGTCTCCAAAACGCAGCGGCGCGTGGGAAGGAATTTGATCTCGTGCCTCGCTCCCCACTGATTCACCCGTGCGCTCGAGATCAACGGCGGTGATTCACCCATCTCCAATTGTCATTATATATGGAAAAAAAATCGGAGAGATTACAGTGGCTGACTGGTCTATTAGACCACGCGCGCCCTTATTTTCTCGATTTTCTTTTTTTTTTTTTGGTTTTTTTTTTTGAGGTTTTGTCGCATGGATTTGTAACACCTGAACATAGACCATAATGTATATAGAAGCCTGTTTGATGTACCTTAAAATTGTTCAATGATCGATATGCAAAAACCTAAAGGAGCCGGAATCAGAATCATATGTTAACCAGACCAGCACTTGAATTTAATGTAGACCTTCCAAGTCTTATTAATCATTCAATTAGTTTATTCAATGAATCATTCAGAGCATGGTTAAGAAACGACATCATCCAACTGAGTAAGATTTAAGTAGAAGCATTATAACAAAGTAACAAACAAGCAATATCTTAAAAGAGTTGCAAACAACTTTTGAGTGGAGTGATGGACTCATGGAAGAAGCAAAGGTCACATTATAGCAAAATTAAACTCTTACGTTATATAGCATGAACAGAGTTATTTGACCCAACAAAACCCCAAATCCTTACCCTAGAGTGAGTAGTCCTAAATAGGAGGATTGCATTACCTCTTAACTCTAATGGTACAACGGATATTTATCATGTATGATTTCTCCTCTGAGTGTTGTGCATGACTGACACAGAGCTCAATTGGAGAGAAGGAATTAATAGAGCAATAAAACTTGATGCCTCGCATGGACAGGTAAAATAGATATGGTTCCATGATGACCGCAGTAAAGTTTACAGAGGATAATCACTACAAGAAAACAGCGGTATTCTGACGGACATTCTGACGGAAAATGAAATCCTCGAAATTCCCGAGGAATTTTGGGTTTCCTCGGAATTTCCTCGGAATATACCGACGGAATTCCGAGGAAACATCAATCCGTCGGAATATTCCTAGGAATTTCCGACGAACTAGTGATCGATCGATGCGTTTTTGGACATATACCCATCGATCGATCACATTGTTACGCTTTGGTCCATCATAGTGATCGATCGATGCGTTTTTGGACATATACCCATCGATCGATCACATTGTTACGCTTTGGTCCATCTTAGTGATCGATCGATGCGTTTTTGGACATATACCCATCGATCGATCACATTGTTACGCTTTGGTCCATCTTAGTGATCGATCGATGCGTTTTTGGACATATACCCATCGATCGATCACATTGTTACGCTTTGGTCCATCTTAGTGATCGATCGATGCGTTTTTGGACATATACCCATCGATCGATCACATTGTTACGCTTTGGTCCATCTTAGTGATCGATCGATGCGTTTTTGGACATAAATACATCGATCGATCCGTTTATAAAAAAACATTCGAGATTTTGAAACCCCAAACACTAGTTCCTCAGAATTTCTTCGGAATTTCCTCGGAATATTCCGAAGAACACTTGATATCCTCGATCGATCGATGGGATAATCTCATCGATCGATCACATTGTTACGCTTTGGTCCATCTTAGTGATCGATCGATGCGTTTTTGGACATATATCCATCGATCGATCCGTTTAAAAAAAATTGACGTTTAATTTTGAAACCCCAAACACTAGTTCCTCAGAATTTCCTCGGAATATTCCGAGGAAATTCCGAGGAAATAGGGTTTTTAAACCGAAAACAACGTTTTGCGGTTTGAATAACACCTATATAACCCTTATTAAGTGTCTTACGTTCATTATGAAGTCAAAAATTTGTTCCTTACCCTATAATAAACACTTTTCCGATTGTATGAACGAAATCCC
>NC_027755.1:37522371-37557879 GCF_000695525.1 Brassica oleracea var. oleracea
TAAAACTAATTTTGTATTTATAAAACATTTTTTGATTTATAAACACTATTTTATTATTTTTTGTATTTATAAAAACTATTTTGTATTTATAAAAAGATGATTTCATATTTATTAAAACTAATTTTGTATTTATAAAACATTTTTTTATTTATAAAAACTATTTTATTATTTTTTGTATTTTAAATATGTTTTCTATTTCAATTTTAATTTTATATTTTTGAATTTCAATTTAAAAAAATAAATTTATAATTTTTTTTTTAATTTTGGAAATATTCCGAGGAAGTTTATCCCTCGGAATATTCCGACGACATCTTCCTCGGAATATTCCGAGGAATTTCTGACGAACTTGTGGTCCTCGGAAATTCCGAGGAAATAGGGTTTCTTCGGAATTCCGTCGGAAATTTCCGAGAGATTTCCGAGGAAAGATGAATTTCCGAGGAGTTATTTCCGAGGATTTTTTTCGTCGGTATGTCGTCGGAATAGCGTTATTCCGACGACATACCGACGATTTTTTCCCTCAGTCTGCCGCTGTTTTATTGTAGTGAATGTTGTATTTGGAGGTGGTAACTTTGCTCCATTGATGTTTCTCAACGCTCAATGATGTTAATACCTAAGAAAACTGTCATAGCTTTGACAATGAAGAATTTACCATCAGTTGGAATTTTGATCGAGAATATAGATATTGAAAATCCACAAACGTGCTAGTTGCAAAGACCACTGAATGGTCTTCAATAAATTTGTATTATCATCAGTCTTACCAGCTGAAAACGTCCTTTAAGTGTTTTTAGTTGAGTTAAACAGAACTGAGGAGACAATTAAATACATTTTAATTTCTTAATATTCAGCATATTATATTATCCATTTGATACTAAGCTGCTACTCTTTTAAAAATTAAACCTAAGTTTTTTTATATAATTATATGGTCGCTACAAGAACACTCTTCATTTCATAACATAGCAGTGTGAAAAAAAAAACATAACAGCAAAATAACATAAGAATTTCGTAGATTGAAACGCACACACGTACGAAACACTATAAGAGTAAGAGATATATAATAAGAATGATTTTCTTCGGGTTAAGGAAAAAAAATCGGACCAGTAACCTTCGATTCCCCAGCAACAAGCAGTGCAATGCAATATCTCGCTCTCCCTAGACTTTCTTTTCTTATGAAAGAGCGTAGAGTATTGCAAAGCCCATCTTTCTCACAAATGTTATTGTTTCATATATAAAACACCTTCCATAACTTTGCTTCGACCGTCGTCTTCCACCATAGTTGACCTCTAAAAGAAAAGACTTGGTTATATAAAAGCAACAACTTAAAGAAGAAGAAGATTGATGTAATAGGAAATGTGCAAAAGGATGGAATGATGAGGGGGTCTTGTATAAAGGGTCAAGGAGGTTATGTCCCTCCTTTTTTCCATATATAAAAATGTATCATGATTGTTTATTAGCAATTATATACACGTGATTGCACAATTTGAAGTATGATTTGGGGATTAGATTGAAGTTGAGGGGTAACAGTAAATTTTAAAAAACTTTGGGGGATGTGAACAACTCTAAATAACGTTGATCTCCGAGCCTATTGGGTATGTTTTCCCTAAAACCCTTTTTACAATTTTAAGAAGAAGCATGGTTGTTCGAAATTAGTATAGATAACAAGCGTAGGTGGCTGCGTCATACCGGCACTAATGCACCAGATCCCATCAGAACTCCGTAGTTAAGCGTACTTGGGCGAGAGTAGAACTAGGATGGGTGATCTCCCGGGAAGTCCTCCTCGTATTGCATCTTTTTAAAAAAAAGTTTGTTAAAAAAAAAAAAGAATAGGTTAATTAGTGAAATACTCATCAGGAAGGGATGCATAGAAAGGCACGTAGATGGAGAGATAGTGGAATAGTCTTTGGCCTTGAGTGTTGTGCACCTTCCTTCTTTTCCTCAGTCATCACCATACCATATGCTCTCTTTATCTTTTTGTTTATATGGCGCAGCACAAGGGTTTAAAAACGAAGTTCGTTTAGTCTGAAGAATACCCGAACGACGAGAAGCTCTGAGTTCGTTGATTCAGAATAGAATGCCGAAATCAAGAGAGAATATGAACTTGTATAGTTCTTATGATTAATGAATAAAAGCCTCCCGTTCTTCACGTTACAAGCTTGTATAAATAATAAAACCAAATCCCAACTACTACTAAGATAAGGATAACTTCAACTAAAGATAACGACGAAATCTAAAGATAATGATAAAACCCAACTAACTAAATAAAACCAAATGGAACGTTGAATGTCGGTTCTCTCCACGTACGAAGAATAGTGGCACGAACCGTTGAGCAGGTAAGGATGCGCTGCATCATTATACCACATACGTTTCTTCTTAATGTTAGTTTCTTTTGTTTAAAAGAAGTTAGTGTTGCATATAGAAACAAAACAAAAATGCCGAGAACAATGAATATACATTTGCTTGTTAGGTTATAAGCAGACAAATAAATGGGCCTTCCTTATTTGGCCATCGTGTCGCCGTACGTTCTCTTTAATATTGACACCATGTGTGTGTGTGTATGTGTGCTATTTGGGATTCTCATTCATCGTCCAATGCACATTATCACCGTCTTCCAAATCCCAACCCGTCTTAGTTCCACCGATTCGCAGAGCTGACCATGTTGTAGATTCACCAGTTCATCTCAAAGTATATATTAAATTAAAACTCATGGTCTTGTAGCCTCTCTGAGTATATAATCACATTAACATTTTTGAAAAGTAATAAAAAGATACAAGAAACAAAAACAGAAGAGAAGACGTGCACATGGTGTTAGTCCAGAGGTGGGACTCAAATTTCATCGTGTCGCAAACTTTTCTTTTCAGTTTTTGTCAAACATCTGATGGACTCTTTAGTGACTTAATAGACAAAAAGTTAACACCTTTATATCTGTTTACGTTGACACTCCACTCTTACGTACGTAATATTCCCATTTTACACCGTAAGTGGTATCACTCTCACGTACTCCTTCAATCTTGGCCGTTCACAGATCGCACTACTCAGATTAGACTGTATTACATAATCACAACGCCACTTTCTGCGTCATTTATCTGTCTTACTTTTTTCTAGAGTGAATATCAGTTTCTTTGTCCTCTATTAACTTCTTTACTTTAGATGATCCAAATAATGATAAATGTAATATTGGAGCATATACACCACAAACCACTTCTTTTCCTATTAGTAACAGGCCCGGGTCTGTGACAGAAGTCAAATGGCTTGCTTTAAGCCATAATCATCCATTCATACATTAATATATTACACTTTTAGATTTCAAAATTATAATAATAATCAGGCATAAATGATCTCTACTTTCATATGATAGTGATCTCCATCAAAAACGAAAGTATATTTTTAAGATGAAAAAGACAACAGTTTCTCAGTAATGATTTATACGCTTTGGATTGTTACCAAATGTCCTTCAATAAATTATACAAGAATGGTGAAATTACAACTCTCAAACAAACTCATCTCTGATCAGTTTCTAGTCCATATATGCAGCTCAATTTTATCAAATAATTAATACACAATAATCCAAATTCAGTATACATTAATTATACAATTAATTTCTGTCGAGGTATAACAAAGTTGTATAGATTTTGTCATTTTGCATAATTCAACAAAGGTAAAAATAAAAGGGGTGAAAAAGAATGACTTTTGAGATGAATCCAAGATGCAGACTGCAACTCTCATTGGACAAAGTCATCAAAAGCCTAAACAAACAGGCTCATATTTTACGATTTTTCGTTAATATGGCCATAGATTATAGAGAGAAAAAAACAATCATTGGATACTCAAAGAGAGAAAAGGGTATGAATTATGAAATAAGAAAATAATGATATCCTAAAATCAAGGAAAAGGCCAAATGGCCTGGGGTCATATTGTAAGGGGCGCATGAGCCTCTCGAACCCCACAAATATCCTTTGGCATGACCCTTGGACAAGAAGAAAATAACATGCAATGTAGGCGCCAAATGCCATTGAACAAGAGAAAAGAAAAAAGAATCTATTTTATCACTTCTATAAATCTTATATGTATTTAAGCATTTTTTTCAAAAAAAAAAATCTTATATGTATTATCTGATTGACGGAATATGTAACACAATTGATTATAGGATTTTTTTTTTTTTTTGAGCATTTGATTATAGGATTTAAACTGTAAAATGTCCACAAGAAGCTGGCCAGAGCATTAGGCTGTTTACACTAACCAAGTCAGTGTTTCAAGCTCTCTTCCTAGCGTTTATATATATCTCTCCCTTTTAGGCTCTCCACTCCCTCTATTTAGCTAATGGCCATTTAATTGGTCCGAGGCTGTTTTTCTTTTAACTGCGAGCTATTTGGCCTTTTAGTTTAGATGCCTACCCAAGAATATCAAACAGAAGCACACACCAAAAGACTAATAACGACTACAAAACACTCTAACAGCTCTCTAGCGTTCTTGTGGTATCCCGCGTGTTGCTTCTAGATATCTCCATGGAAGTCCCTTGTTGATCAACGTACACATTCTCCAGCTCAGCTTGCCTCACGCTTAGATTGTTCATTCCTGCAGAGTTTTGGACAACGTTTCTGGAGTCTGCCAGCATCTGAAAGTACGCATGAGGTCCCCAACCTGTAAGCAATACATCAAGAGAGATCAGTGTTCGTTACTAAAACTTAAAAGTGACTTTATTTGAAGAAAAGAAGGTACTAAGTCGCACACCGTCTGGATCATAAGGAGGTGGAAAGAATTGTAGATAACAAAACGAGGCCACCGTTAATCCTAGACATTGCAAGAAAGATATGTCCTCCGTCAGTTTTGTTTCCCACGTAATGTTTGAGTGCATGAGAATAAAAATATATAACAAACCTATGATAGCTCCACCAAACACATCTTGCCAGTGATGCCAATAGTCATCAACTCGTGATACACCAACCAAAGCTGCAACCAGTAGAGGTAGGAACACAATGCAGAGCTTTGCCACATGCCCTCTCTGGTCAAACACTCTGATTTTCCCAGACAAGTACAACGCTAGAAAGCCTAGCCCAGCAAACGACCCTGCATGTTACATGAGTACGTAGTCTTAGTATATGCAACGTGCCATCCTATGAATCATGGCACAAGAAGTCCAAAAATAACAACTTACAAGACGTGTGGCCGCTAGGGAAGCTCTTGTGTCCTTCTTTGACCACGTCTTTATCTCCAGTACACAGAACATCCCTTGTGACATTGTGAAAGAACTACAAATTTTATAAAGAATCACAACAATTCAATCAGCTAGATAGAGATGATCCAGGGTGTTAAGAAGAGCAGTGATGAGATGCTTACCCCTCTACCATCAGGGAAACAACGCCAAAAGAAGTCAGGACGAGGCCGGCCTACAGCGTCCTTAATAGCATCGGTTATGACACCGGTTATGAGTACAGAGAACAAAAGCCCTGAAGACACAAGAACACAATTTAAAAAATCAAGAGCTGGAAAGAATCTGAAAAATCAAAAAAGCACTGAAAGAGGTACCTAAGATTGCATGATGAAGGTCATAAACATCTCTTCTGATGAAGTAGTAAACAGAAATGACAGCAAATGGGAGCACAAGTGCTATCAACTGTTCACATATAAAGAACAGAGTAATAAGAATATATGCCCCAAAGAGTGATACTCTTGAACAAGAAAATTCACAAATAACTTATTACCGGGACAGCCCAGAAAGGAACTGTGTTGTCTTGAAGAGGGTATCTGAGATCAGTGAGCATATCCTCTCCAACAAAACGGTGAAAGGGTTCGATTACATTCAAAACAACTTCAATAACTATAAGCAGCACAAGGATAAGCCAGTCATGCATATGGAACCTTGCCACCGTGACTCCATGGGATCTTATCGTGTGAGCACCTAACTGAATTTCGGGCATGCTTATCTATAAACCCACAAGAGAAGCACTACATTGGTCCATGAAGACAGTTTTCAGAACAGGGGTTTCGCAGAAAGTTACTAAATTAGGAAACTTTGGTAAAAATGGAAAGTTTTCTCGAACTCAATCGAGCTTTCAAGTTTCACCAACAAACATAAAACACCAGGAGGATAGCTCAATTCCACTATAACTTGCGTCTCAAGAACATATCGGTGATAAGAGAGAAGACGACGAGTGTACCTTTTGGCGTTAGAGATGATGATGATAAGCGCAGCAGGGGAAAACGTATCTACTCACTGTGGGTTGCGTGAATAGGAATGGAGGAAGCGGGAAACGGAGAATCTCTGAGGAGTTTCTCTCGGGGAAACTCAAAGGAAAGGGAAAGATGAAGGGTTTGGTCCATAAAGAAAAAGCTACTTCTGCTTTAGCTTTATTGTGCCTTTGTTTTTTTTTCCAGAAATAATAGAGAGACTACTCATGTCTTGTTGTGAGTTTTTAAAATTTGAATTGGATCCAATCATGCTCTGTTTTTTTTTATAAGTAATGGAAATAAATAAAATATAAATTAATAAGAAGAAAATAAAGTTTTCTTTACTTGTAAGTTTTTTTTTTGGTTTCTTTAAAAGTTCCAATCTTACACATATTTCTCAAATCTAATACTCCTTCCGTTTCATAATAGATCAAGTTTTGGTTCTTTACACACATATTAAGAAATTGTCTTTTCTAAACAAAAAAAATCATTAAAATATAATTTAAAACTAATTTATTTAATTCTAAACAAAAATAATAAAAACATAATTAGCTATACAGTTTTTGATAAATTTAAAATTACCTAGATATATGAAAACATCATCTATTGTGAAACAAAAATAATCACCTAAAACATCATCTATATTGAAACGGAAGGAGTATTATTTTTGAAACTGGTTAACAAACTGAGTAAAAATTTGTACAAATAAAAATATGATGGATATATATAAAAATTTTAATGTATTTTAAGATTAATTTTTATATCAAAATTAATTTGAGGATTAATATATTTTCTTTTAAAGATAATATTTATATTTTAGAATGATTTAATCATACAAATAAATTAGTAAAATTCATGATTAGTTTCATTTAACTAATGATTTTTATTTTTTTGTCGTCTACCCATTTAAACTAGATCAAGTGGAGAATATACGAACCGATCCTCCGAAGAGCATCTTCATCTGTCCGGGTCTGATCTATATGGAAAAAAACATAACCGCTCGTTCTTGTTTCTTTTGCTAGCACGTCTGTCCGGTCATTCCTACTCCGAAGAATATGAGACAGATTCACATCCTCGAAGTTTTTCTGTAACTTTGGAATACCTCGATCTCTGTCGCGAATGCTGGACAATCCACCGTGTCTGTTGTCATGTCCACTAAATCTGAGCAGTCCATCTCTCGAACCACCGTATGGAGAGGTTATTCCTCAGTCTCGCATCTTCCATCAATCGAACCGTATCGAGCATTTAACTAATGATTTATATTGGGATTTTTGGTTCTTCAAAGAATACTCTTTTGTTTAACTTCATCAAGATGAATAAAAATAAAAAATACAACGAGACACTTTAACTTTCTTGTTCACCAAAAGGCCCACGGTAACACAATCAAATTTGAAATTGGGTTTGCCATTTGACGGGCCCAAAGCTTTTGCGGTCAAAGAGAAGAAAGTTAACATCTTCCATCAATCACCACCGGTCGTCACTCCACGTGTACCGGACATGAGAACATCTGCCTTAAAGTTCCGGTCTGCACCGAGAGCCACCATTCTCCAAATCTCCACTCGATGGCGACGATTCCTCCGCAACTCCCCTTGGCGACCCGCTCTGCTCTTCGCCGGGCGTCTTCCTCCGTCCATTTCTTCACCGCCACTTCTTCGTTCCGTCACGGCGCAACGAAGCTGTTTCTCCCGAGAGCCTTCTCTTCCTCAGTCAAGCTCCCCACGAAACCGCCGCTCTGCACCGCCGACGAGCTTCACTACGTCTCTGTTCCCAACAGCGACTGGCGCCTCGCTCTCTGGCGCTACTTCCCTCCTCCTCAGGTTACCCTCTTCACCCTTCTCTCTGTATCCTCTGTTTTTTTCCTCTGATAAAGTCTTCTCCTTTACAGGCGCCCACGAGGAATCATCCGCTCTTGCTCTTGTCTGGAGTAGGAACTAACGCCATCGGATATGATCTATCTCCCGGTGTAAATGTTTTTGATTTGACTCCGTTTTTCATAAAGTTTCTACCTTTACGTGATTTGACTCCGTTTTTCTTAAAGGTTCTACCTTTACGTGATTTTCCAACACAGTTTGATGTAAATTGCAGTGCTCTTTTGCGAGACACATGTCTGGTCAGGGATTCGAGACGTGGATTCTCGAGGTTCGTGGAGCAGGGCTGAGTACGAGAGTATCCGATCTCAAGGACGTTGAGGATTCAGCTCATGAGTTGTCTCATCAGATACAGTCCACTGCTAAAGCTGCAGCCAAAGAAGCTCAGGTTACTGAGATTGCTGACACTGCACCACCAGCTTCGGATGTTTCCGTTGTTGGTGAAGCCTCAGCCTCAGCCTCCGCTTGGGACGAGTCCAAGATCGTGGCGAGGCTAACCGCAACGTTCATGCGTTTGGCAGAAAGACTCTCCGGTTTTCTCAGCGAAGGCCAGTCAGTGTTCATGTCCGCTAAGCTCTTTGACAAGATCGCTATGCTTTTGGAAGACTCGCGGATGTACGAGAGGTTTAACGAGATAAGATCAAAGCTTCTGAGTTTGATTGAGTCGAGGCAGAACTCAGGACTCGGTAACCAGATCAGGGAGTTGACTCAGCGCCTTGTGAATCTTCTCGACGACGGTCAGAAGTCTGTCTCTCCTCAGTTGATTGATTTACAAGAGCGTCTCACTTCGACTATTGAGGATTTTCAGAAGCAGCTGGATTTGATCGTTAAGTATGACTGGGATTTTGATAACTACCTTGAAGAGGATGTCCCTGCCGCGGTGAGGAAGACTTTGATCTTGTTAAATATATTACATAATGTGTTACTGAGCTGGTGTTTTGTTTTTTGCTTTTGACATAGATTGAGTATGTGAGAGCGCAATGTAAGCCTAAGGACGGTAAGCTGTTTGCTATTGGGCACTCCATGGGTGGTATCTTACTCTATGCAATGCTGTCACGTTGTGGTAAGTTAATATTCATTTTTATAGTGTGTTTTTATTAGATAAGTCATTACTCATTAATTTCATTCCATTTTTTTCTTAGCTTTTGAGGGAAGAGAGCCTTGCCTGGCAGCTGTGGCAACTTTGGCTTCATCGTTAGATTACACAACTTCAGATTCTGCCCTCAAATTGCTCATACCTCTTGTACGTAAATTTTGCTTTTATCTTTCTGCGTTGGATTCTTCTGTGGTATACTTAATAGAAACTTTCTTGTACAGGCTGATCCTGCACAAGCTCTAAGTGTACCAGTTGTGCCTTTGGGGGCTCTGTTGGCAGCAGCGTATCCTCTTTCGTCACGGCCTCCATACGTGTTATCTTGGCTTAACGATTTGATATCAGCGACGGATATGATGCACCCTGAGCAGTTAGAGAAGCTTGTCCTGAATAACTTCTGTAAGTACTGATGTTTGATCCCATTTAAAGTATGTGGGGGGGTTTATTGCTACACATCTATTTTATTAAAGGTTTCTTTAATTTGCAAACCTTGTAGGTACCATACCTGCAAAGCTTCTTATTCAGCTGACAACAGCCTTTCGAGAAGGAGGTTTACGAGATCGTAGTGGTGAATTTTACTACAAGGATCATCTTTCTAGTACCACTGTCCCTGTCTTAGCTCTTGCGGGTGATCGGGACTTGATATGTCCCCCTCTAGCTGTAGAAGGTATACTGGATTGATGTTTGCTTTGAACTTGTGCATAGAGGAATAGCTACATGATACTTTTCCACAGATGACAAAATTAAATGTTAAACTGCTTAATACATAGTTGATTCATATGCACAAACATGCATTATGCTTTCTCACCATTGCAATTGCTTGTGAATATGGCAGACACTGTGAAGCTGTTCCCTGAGAACCTGGTCACCTATAAGTTACTTGGAGAACCAGACGGACCACATTATGCACACTATGATTTGGTTGGAGGACGACTGGTAAGTTGCATTTATAGGTCTCCCATGTTGGAACTTTGTTCAGTGACATATTATGTCGTGCTTGTTTACTTTCTCAAGTCAATTTCTCTGATAATCTCTCACTGCAGGCAGTGGAGCAAGTCTATCCTTGCATAACTGAGTTTCTTAGCCACCATGATTCTGCATAAAGTGAAACTTCTGTTCCTGGCATGATAATAAGGATGCATGTAGGCGTTGCATGAGAAGTGCCTGTTAATAAGGATGTCATTTTCGTTTAAATACATGTACATTTAGTGTTACGGCAAAATTGTACATTTAGCTTAGGAGGCTTTTTTCCCAAGTCAATACACTTGTAAATTAGGACAAGCATCGAATAAGATGCTTTTGAAGCTCATGTCTACTGTAATGATTTCCCTTTTGTTTTGTTATGGCGACGAGCTGTTCATTTGAAAAGTTGTCTTTAGAAGAACGGGTGTGTTCCCTTCCCTTGTACCGCACCGCTTCTTTTGGAGGGCTTAAGTTAGTCCATGAGAGGAACTGTATGTAGACATGGATTTACATGTATATTATGAATCTATCTTGGATCCACAGACAACACATCCCTACTTTTCAGTAAGGCGTGGGATGCATGATGTAATGATAAAACTGAATCGGTCTCTTGAAAGATATTTGTCTTTCTTCCATCTTGCAAGACCATACTGAGTTCTATATCTTCGTCGGCACTTCAGTTCATTGAATTCTCTATCTTGCAGTCATTGAGCAAAAATAAAAATAATGGTTCATGTAAAATCAAAGTATAAAGTATTATGGTTTATATTTTCTCTTGCGATTCCCTGGATCCTACAACTCTCATAAGAAAGTATCAATGGTAAAGTCGGTCGTCAATACTGTTAATAGTTTTAACTTTTAACTGTTATATTTATATATGTTTGAGCAAACATGCAAACACACAACATGGGAGTAAACACAAACATGACTGGTTCTATTTAAGAACTCGAAACTGAAGATCATGTCGGTTCTAAGCTGTATATTGACATTTTAACGCTGTATCCAACATGCGATGGGCGTTTTTAACTACGACAACAGTGGAGATCCTTCCATTTATATTTTCCATTAATACGGATTTGTTTGACGTTTATCTTCCACGTAGGAGTGACTCAAGGCCAATTGACAAATTGGAGTTTGATTAGGATGATTTTAGTTAGAACGTGATATTCATGATTTTAGTTCAACACTTTCCAAATTCGGAAGACATGCATGCATGTATACATACCCATATATATATATAAAATAGTAAAGGCAGATAAGCTATACCTGCCTAATATTGTTACAAGTCACTGAGTCATAATTCATATCTAAAACCCTTATCAGATCCATGTTTATTTGCCATTAAGATATATAAATGGAACGTTTTTTAATCAACCAACCTAACAAAAAATGGAAGAATAATTAATCTTGGTATATCCAGCAAAGTCCTAGCCATCATCTCATCGTAAACGGTTTGACCAAGAAAACATACAGATAAAGATGATGATGTTACAGAAGGGAGGAGTGTGTACGTCAGCTTATGTGTATATGCATTGCATGTACGCTGCGACTCGACGCCACCTTTCCTATCTATAAATAACAGAGACAACTAAGACTTGTATAAACATATAAATAAAGACATAAACAGACAAAAGCTTATTAAAACATAAACAGTTCAAGGATGGTGGTTGTCGCTAATGATCTCTCGTCCAAGACTCTCCCCAGAGTTTTCGTCGTCTCTCGTCGGACTCTACGCAAGAACAAGTACGTGGACTTCGTGGGAGAGTACCATCTCGACCTCATCGTCTCACACGGCGCCGTCCCTGTGATCGTCCCACGTGTAAGCGGGATCCGCTCTATGCTCCGGAGCTTCGAGCCTATCCACGGCGTCCTTCTCTGCGAGGGAGAAGACGTCGACCCTTCTCTCTACGCAGACAAAGAGCTGCCAGGACTCTCTCAGGAGGACATGGATGAGATCAGGAGTTTGCACGCAAGTGACACGACCATCGACAGAGAGAAAGACAGCATCGAGCTGAGTCTAGCCAAACTCTGTCTCGAAAGAAACATTCCCTTTTTAGGCATCTGTCGTGGCTCTCAGATCCTTAACGTAGCAGCGGGAGGAACTCTGTACCAAGACATTGATAAAGAAGTTGGAACTACGACAAAGCATATAGACTATGATAACTACGATGAGCATAGACACGAGGCTAGTCTCGTGGAGGAGACGCCGTTGCGCAAATGGTTCGACGAGATGGATCAGATCATGGTGAATTCGTATCATCACCAAGGTGTGAAGAGACTCGCGGAGCGTTTTGCGCCCATGGCGTACGCTCCTGATGGTTTGATAGAAGGGTTTTATGATCCGGATCGGTATGATCCGGAGGAAGGTCAGTTTGTGATGGGTCTGCAGTTTCATCCCGAGAGGATGAGAAGCTCTGACGATGAGTTTGATTATGAAGGATGTGTTTCTGTTTACAAGGAGTTTGTGAAAGCTGTGACAGCGTTTCATAAGAAGCAACTTGATGCAGCAGAGATTGTGATGGAGGTGAAGAAGAAGAAGATGACGCTAGCGAAAAGCTTCTCAGGAGCTGAGGTTTTAGAGGCGAACACGGTTCTAAGCAAGCAACAAGAGAACAGGCTGAAGCAGATGGGAGCTACTGTGAGGAACTCGTGTGTGTATATGAAGAGGATGAAGAGGAAAGAGGAGCAGGAGAGAGCGATGGACAAGCTGTCCGCGGAGCGTTTGTCTGATCTGCTTTCTTTCCACCGTATGATGGCTCGTCTTTGCTCTGATGCCATCAAGAGGAAGCTGTTGGAACCAGCAGATAGTGACTACTGAGACCTCTTTCCTCAACTGTTAGCTTTTATTGTAAAAACATGTTTACATATAAATGAAAATTAGTTTTCTGTTTACATTACAACTTGAGCATGGTTCACATCAAATTTTGATGATCAAACCCAAAAACATAAACAAGCTCCCTAACGAGTTTACTTAAAGTGACATCATACATCATTTTTCATCACCATCATCATCATCGTATAATCGGTATCATCACCGGCAGAAGAAGATGAAATCAGGATGGTTGACATGACGCAACCTCAGCCAATTGTCTGCGGCTTTGAAAAGGGAGTTCACAAGCTGGTGACCAGAGCCTTTGGTACTACTCGTCCATACAGAACCTCTCAACTTGTATGTGGCGAGGCCAAAGACAGGAAGCATTGTCTTCTCAACACTCTCCCTTGGCTGCACCTCACACATAGACTGTGTTGTAACGCCTGCATCTGCTAGAACCGAAGATAGATAGTCACCACCTCATAATAATTAACATATTACCATGGCTACACTAATTAAACGAATTGCTGGTTGATGTACCTAAGAAATGGTTTACACTAGTGATCTGATATATGAATGCTGACTGCTGAGCACCAGTCTTACCTTGAAAGGGTGTGTGAAGGGAATGATAAGTCAAGAAGCAAGCATCGAGATCCTTGAGTGTTGGTCCTGTGGGTATTTTGTAAATTGGGTACCTACAAAGTGTAGTAATGGATTATAAGAGACACGAGGGGGTTACCAAGGATTAAAGCATGTGCACATGGGACAAAGAAGAATACCATGCCACAGAGAACCAGCTTGAAGGTAGTAAATCACAGCTTCTCAGCGTCTTCAGCTCAGGAAAGCTAGAGGCAAGGTCACACATCTGCAATGGTAACAACTTAATAAGACAGCTACCATAAGGGGTGTACTTGGAGAAGTTAAGTAGTTGAACATTGTACAGTCACTTGATAGTCCTAATTACAATTGAGAAGAGTTGTTGAATATAATAGCATTACGTTCATACAATAAATATTTGATGTTATTTCAACTGTTTGCTTTCGAAACCTAAACTCATCAATAAAAGGATCTATCAGTACCTAACTGCCGTGTAGCAATCATACTAAAATTTATTTCAAAACGATGAGAAGTTAATAGTTTAGTCTAAAACACACTCAACCTGCTTTCTAAAACTATATGATCTTTAATTAACTTGTACACATGCGTTGCTAACTTGATATACAGAGTTAAAACAGAGACAAACCTTGTCGGCAAAGGGTTCACGGATGTAAGGAAGATCACGTTCAAGATACTCAAATATCAAACGACCTTGAGAGCTTAAAGGCTGCCCATCATCACTAGACGAGTCCTCCAGATGCTCCTTTCTTAAAGAGAGTCCTCTTTCTGACTCACTGCTGCTTCCTTCACTGCTTGAATCCTTGAAATCGCTGTCGCTCTCCTCACTTAGCCGCCTGCAGTAGGACAAGACTTGAGTTAATAGACTGAAGACAGAGGTTCAAGAACACTTGATTGGGTACCTTGAGCTTAAGGGATGAGAATCAGCATAGAGTTGGATGGCAGAGAGAGAAGGAACGTAGTATTGAAAGACACGATCTTCATAATAACTGTTGTTGTTATTCAAAGAGAGAGGAACTCCAGTGCCGTAAGCACTCCACTCTGCAAAAGATTCCCATACATCACCAAGAACAAAGTAAGGAGGAGGCTGCTGCAACTCAACAACATCACTGCCTCTCCTTTCTTTGACCATCGTCTGCGTGTAAACAAAAAGTTCTAGTCTTTATATTTTTTTAAAAAAGGTAGTGACTTTGAGTGTTTGACGTGTTGAAACAAACCTTGGGAAGATAGTGGGCAGGCACAGATGGTGTGACCGACTCCAAGAACCGTTCCACATTATTTGATGATGATGCGGCAGAAGCGTGGAGGTCTTTCGTGTTAATCGATCTGCCGTGAGAGACGTCGCTCTGAGCTCTCTGTAGCTTAGTCAAATGAAACCCAGCTCCCAACATCTCTTTTTTTTTTAGCTACAAACGGCAAAGCAGTCAGATGATGAGTGGATTAAAACGAATATGACGACAACTGTTTTCTGATCTTGTTGATCGATTAGACAGAAACACTTGTGTCCCACACTAGTCGTGTACTCGATTCAGCTTCTGTACCAAGTCAGTTTGAGAAAAACCGAAGTGGAGTTCAACTAAGAAGGTGAAGATCAGCGTAAGAATCAAAACGGCAACGAGGACGAGGAGAGAGTATAGAAATGAGAAAATGAGAACTGAGAAGCTGAGGAGTTTTTACTTTTTCAGAATGATTGAAGCTAATAATGAGGGAGAAAGAAGATTTTGATTCTTACAAGAAGAGAGAGAAACAGAGAATATAAATAAATAAAAGAAACACTTTCAGTGTTATGTTTTTTGCATAATTTGAACCCTGTTATACTATGAGTAGTTACTTCTTCATCCTTATTTCTCTGTTATCAATAATACACCCCCAAACCACTCTTATTTCTAAACAAAATTATGTGACATTTTTTTTCGTAGAAAACACTGTTTAGTAATTTTTCTTTAAAAAAAAAAATTATTTGAATATGTCCAAAAATAATTTTACACTGTTGACAAGTGGAATTATTGGTTTAGTTATGTTTTTTGGAAGAAAAAAAAAGAAGTGGGAAATTTGCATGATGAAAGAAAGTATATAACAAATGCAATACATGTTGCCACTTCTCACGATATCAGAAAATGAATTCATGCACGTGGACCCTGTTATTACAGTTTTCATTTTATTTTCTTGTAATAACCGTATCATTATTAGAGGTAGAGGATGTGCACATGATCGATACATTCTATTGTCATTTTCTGCCAAAAAACAATTGATAATGCAAGAGAAGTGGCGATGATATAAAGGTGAGTATGTTAATGTGTGAGGTGTGTTGTTGTGTGTCCTTGTGACCAAGACAGATGGTGTTGACTTGTGGTTGGAGTCACTTTGTCGACTTTCTAAGATCATTGCTGACTCAGCCGTTGCTCACTCACTTTCTATTTGTCCTCTAGCTCAACGGCGCGTGGACAAACGCCTATCTCCGCTTCGTAGACGGACCTTTATTTAGGACAGTGCGTAATTAGTAATGGGCCAATAACAGTATAAACGAAGCCCATTACGACAAGTAGTCGGAGAACAACTATCGACGCCGGTCAAAACGCTGTACGACGTCGTGTCAAAACAGAGACCTTCGATTTTCTCTCAACGGAAGGAGGGAATCTCCGTCGCTCTTAGATCTTCACTCTGAAACTTCAAAAACAAAAGGAAGATTAATTTAAAGCCTCCAGCTTTCGGATCAGCTTACCATTTGTTTATACTCTACTGGATTTGATGTCTTTGATACACCTGTTTTTGCTTGTGAGTTTGGTGAGCCTTGAAGCTGATGCTACGACGTCGTTTTCCCCGGGATCGCGCTCGATTCTCCGGGACATCGGTAGTAACGGGATCTCCGATCATAAAGATAACGCAGTGGAGTTGAACGCGACCAACTTTGATTCAGTTTTCCAAGACACCCCCGCCAAGTATGCCGTGTTGGAGTTCTTCGCTCACTGGTCAGTCTTCTCTCTAGAATCAATCTGGAAAAAAAAGTTTCAATCTTTCGTTTAGAAATGCTCCAAGTCCTGAGATTTATCAATAAAGAGTTTAACTTTACGTGTTTTAAAATTGATTGTATATTTGTGACGTACTGACATTGACCATTGTTTTTGTCTGTGCTTAAATTGATGATGGTTCAAGGTGTCCTGCATGTAGAAACTACAAGGTAAACATCGCCATTCATTGTCCCCTCCCCTCTTTGTCAGACGCTGTTTGTATTCAATGCTTTGAAACTGTGTGACTCAGCCTCATTATGAGAAAGTCGCTAGGCTCTTCAATGGACCCGAGGCAGTACATCCTGGTACCGTTTTGATGACCAGGGTTGATTGTGCAGCAAAGGTACTTGCCCCCCATCTTCCTTGGTTTTATAGGGACAGCGTGTATCAATAACTTTTATACTCTCTGTTTCTCTTTTACTTCTAATTGTTTTTTTATAACTTTTCTGTGGCAGAACAGATGAATGTTAAGCTCTGTGATAAATTCTCCATCAAACGTTATCCAATGCTCTTCTGGGGCCCTCCTCGAAAGTTCGTTGGCGGCAGCTGGGAGCCTAAACAAGAGAAAAGTGAGATCATTGTGGTCGAGGAATGGCGCACTGCTGATCTTTTGTTGAGCTGGATTAACAAGCAGCTTGGCAGGTAAACCTCATGTCTACCATTTAAATTGAAGTCATATCTATTGTCCTAGGATTCAGCATTTTACTTCTCTCTATGTTGGCTAATTATGAAAATCCCTGTGGTTGCATCGCACTCAAACTTGTTTTCTGCTTCAACTTTATGCAGCTCTTATGGCTTGGATGATCAGAAACTTGGAAAGGACCACCTCTTGCCGAATATATCTGACTACGAACAGGTTTCTCAGAATGTGTTCGGCCTCCACTTTGCTATATTTGTAGCATTTGGTTTAATTGAAAAGAATAAGTAAACAGAGATGGTTGTTGATATAATCACAGATTTCTCAGGCCGTGTTTGACATCGAGGAGGCAACTGAAGAAGCTTTTGATATCATTTTGTCACTCAAGGTAGAGCTACTCTTTTTGATTTATTTATATGCATATGTATAATATAATCCCCCTTCAGCCTTGTTGATGAGTAGTGAATGTCCACAGGCAATCAAGTCTTCTGAAACCGGCGCTTCGTTTATCAGGTTTCTCCAGCTTTTGGTGCCACATCATCCTTCAAAAAGGTAAGATATCATCTTCAAATCTCCATTTACGTTTCTCTGCTCACTCTTCTCTCTCACGCCTAATCAAGTACTGAAAATGTCTACAGGTGTCGTAAGGGAAGTGCTGAGATTCTCATGAACTTTGATGATTTGTGCCCGGCAGGCGAATGCTCTTATGATTCTGGAGTGAACAATACTCTACGAAACTTCCATATATGTGGAAATGATCTTCCTCGTGGCTATTACGTGAGTGATCCTAACAACTTTCTTTACTGCTTTAAACACAGAGAAGTCTGATTCTTAAATCATATTGTCAGATGTTTTGCCGTGGCAGCAAGAATGAAACTAGGGGATTCAGGTAGTGTTTTAATCAGTCCTTGTTGATAGAACCTTTCGATTGAAGCAGAGTATTTGAGCCTCTTTTAAAATGGTTTTTTGCTGTAGCTGCGGATTATGGATTTTGATGCATTCACTCTCTGTGAGGATAGAGGATGGAGAAAGTCAGTTTGCATTCACAGCCCTTTGTGATTTCATTAACAACTTCTTCATGTGTGATGAATGCCGCCGCCATTTTCACGACATGTGCTTAAGGTAAAGAGAGAGATCCATCCCCAAGGTAGATATTATCACATCCTTTCTCTCATCTAACAGCTTTTATGTGTTGTTTTCACTGAGCAGCGTGAAAACTCCGTTTAAAAAGGCGCGTGATGTCGTCTTGTGGCTGTGGAGCACACACAACAAGGTCAACGAGAGACTCAAGAAGGACGAAGAGTCTCTTGGAACAGGAGACCCTAAGTTCCCTAAGATGATATGGCCACCAAAGCAGCTTTGCTCATCGTGTTATCTTACGAGCACGGGGAATAACATCGACTGGGATCATGACGAAGTCTACAAGTTCTTGAAGGAGTACTACGGAGAGAAACTGGTGTCTTCTTACAAGAAAAAGAGTGCTGGTGGTGTGAGTAAGGAGGAGGTGGTCGTTGCAGCTGCTGAAGAAATGGCGGTGCCGACCAACGCACTAGTTGTGCCGGTGGGAGCTGCATTGGCTATAGCGCTTGCTAGCTGCGCATTTGGGGCGCTGGCCTGCTACTGGAGGACACAGCAGAAGAACCGGAAACATCACCACAATCCGCATTATCTAAGGAGATATAGTAGTAACTATTTGGTGATGAACACGTTCAGTAACAGTGAAAGCGAGAGGGAAAAGGAGAGATGAAGTAAATTTAAAGAAGGAAAAGCTCATATTTTGTAATCATTCAGGCAGAGGAATTAGCTGGAGATGATGTTGAGCTTTGTTTATGTTGTAACTTTTTTTTTACAGATTGTATAGATTATTCTCTCCAATTTTGGAATATACAGTAGTCCCTTTTATATCTATATATGTCAACTCAAAACAGAATTTCTCCTTCAACTCCTATTTGTGTATATGGGTCTTTTTGTGCCGGTTCCGGAATAAAATTTTAGATCCATTCGGCATTTATTCAATAACTTCAGCTCGGGTTCACATATTTTGCCCAGCCCTAATGAAAAATATGTTTTAGTTCTTGTTTCCAAATTCAGTTATTTTTTGGTATGTATACTATGGTTTACGGAAATTTCAGAAAACACTGAATTTGAAATCAGTTTAATCAGTTGACCATACAAAACATATTTCTAAAGTACAGTTTCAATCAGACTCTTATTCAGACACAACACACTACTACACAGCTAGTACAATCCAAAATCTTATTTTGGATCATTCCAAATTTAAATATGCTAAAAAGCTAGACGATAACGTTTGTTTCACAACATCACCACCACCACCACCGAACAAACCTTTCCCCAAAACCCAACCTTCGATCATATCCCTCGAGTTAACAGCCTTGTCTGTCGGAACAAGATGCCCTGCTCCCGAAACCGCCACCTGCGTCAAATTCCCCCACCTCTGAACATAACCCGCGAGATCACCTTCCCCGTCCTTCCACACCCTCCTCTCCGCCTTCAAAAACGCACCCAACCCCGACCACTTCATAGTCTTCACCCACTCCTCCGTCGAAACGACGCCGTCTCTAAGATCCAGCATACCTTGGTACAACAACACGTCGGTTCTCTCCAACGCGTACTCCACCATGAACTTCACGCTCTTCATCACGTCTCCACGTAAAGCGTCGTCCACCTCATCGCTGCATTCCTCAAAACGCACCGTTTCGCTCACTCCCAAAACCTTTTTCGCCTCTCTAAGGTTCATGAGATCCACCACGAGGTCCGTCCTGTACGGGATCATCCGCGCTTGGTTGTATAGCGTCGCGAGTCCCGTCATGTTGCGGAGCAGCGTCAGTAGCTCGGTTCTAGCTTCCGTTGCTTCGCGCCATTTCTGAGCCTTCGCGAGAGCTACGGATGTCTCTTGAGCTTTCTCCAGCGCCTCTCTCTGTTTCGCATTGACCAAACCGGAGTAGTAGGCGTTGACCGCGTGGGTCCGGATCTGGATCACCGGGTCGGTCAGCCCGTTTCCGATGGCAAGGCCCATTAGATTCACTTTCCCGTTGGGTTTTTCTTTAAGGATGTAGTAACCAATGGCCGGAACGTATTTTCCAGCGTAGCTCTCGCCGGTTATGTAAACCGGCCGGTTTTCAAAACCCGGGTTTTGCTCGATGAACTCCGCGAGGGCTGCGTAGAGTTGCTCTGCCACCTGTTTTTGATTTCTTGGTATGTCTTGTTTCGAAGCGGCGATGCTGAACCCGGTTCCGATGGGGCTATCCAAGAAAAGTAGACCGAAGAGGCGGTTCCAGGCGCCAGGGTTGGGTTCGAGATTGGTGGCGTTTGAAAGCACGCGCCAAGGGCCGAGCTCGTAGAAGTTGCCGATCATGGAAGAGCAGCCTGGCCCACCTTGGAGCCAAACGAGGAGGGGAGTGTCGTTGGGAAGAGGAGTGGTTGGCTTTTGGGCTTCGTAGAAGGCGTAGAACATGGAGGAGCCTGGGGCGGGTTTAACCGGAAGGTAACCGGATTTAGTAGGGAGAGCTTCATCGGGAAACAGTGGTGGCCGTAGAGATTCGACGGAGACGAGAAGGAGGAGAGTGGAGAGAAAAAAGAAGACTGTAGGGACGTGCTTCATTATCACCATTCGCCACTACCTCGTGGCTTTACGTAAAGATCGTTTTGTATCATTTGACTGCGTAACATACTTTTGTGTTTTGTCTCCTAACCAATGTAACGTGGCTAGCATTAGCAACACTACTTTTGGTTTTAAAGCTCTTACCAGTAAAAAAAAACACTACTTTTGGATTTATTAATCAAGTTGTGATTACCAACCTAATTGAATAAACATAAATAAATCATTACATAATTATAGTTTAGAGATGCTTTTATTCTTATACTGCAAAATGTATCAATACTATTAAAACAGGATCATAACCTATTAATAAATGTTGTGTTCAACTAATTATTTTATAACTGCATATAAATGATTATCTTAATAAATACTTCAATCAATATATATTTCATTACATTTCTTACTGCTTTTTAATACTATCATCGATCTTATTTCCACAAAAGGTGGAATCCACTTTTCTAGAAGTTATTATATATGGCAACAGTTATGATTTGAAATAAAGATAAAATATATACATTAAGAAGTTGTTTAAATATGTTACAGTTTAATGTTAATGGAAAGGTGAAGGTTAACTAAAGTTATTATATATGATAACAATTTGATGTTTTTACTATTAAGATTATCTACGGGTTATTTTATAAAACATACAAAATGATTATCAAATACAAAATATCGCAACAAATTTCGAATTTAAGTATATTTATGTATTTATTAGTAATAATTAAAAACAATTAACACAAATATGATTATAAAAAAATATAAATATCATTACAAAAAAAATATAAATATGGAAATTAAAATTTTAAAAATAAAGTAAAACAAAAAATATACCCGTCATTTCAGAAACTAGTTGGTTTTAATAATCAAGATGCGATCATTACATAATTGTAATTTAGGGAGGCTTTTATTCTTATACTGCAACTTGTATTGGTTTTAATAATCAATATGTGGTTTAGTGGTTACCAACCTAATTGATTCTTTCAAAAAAGAAAAAAAAAACTATTTGCACAAACATGAATCAATCAATACATAATTTTATATTAGGGATGCTTTTCATAGTTTTATACCGCAAATTGTATTAGCCCAAGATAAAAGAAAATATCTCAGCTCGGCCCAAAAGAAGGTGGATAATAGAGGGCCTCATTGATGTTTTAACCATTTGCTTCCCAATTGCATCTTTCGCGAGAGGTTCATTATTGTCCGGAAGAGGTGCTCATGTTTTGGTAAAGCGATCACAAGGTGTTCGATACAATACCTGAGAGAGTTTCCACAGCTTTCTTCTGATTCTTACTCGGTTTGAGTGAGCTGGATCTTCCACGACGAAGATGATGATCTTGGATGTTTGCAATGAGATTATAAAGATCCAGAAGCTAAGACGGGTTGTCTCTTACGCTGGATTCTACTGCTTCACTGCAGCCCTCACATTCTTCTACACAAACAACACGTAATACATCCTTCAAAGTTTCCCCTCGGATCTCATTTTTGTTGTTCTTTCCTTCTGGTTTTGGAACTATTTCATCACTTTAGCGTCTGGTGTTGTTGAATTTAACGCACGGATTCGAATGATTTGTAGAACAAGAGCAGGATTCTCCAGGGGAGATCAGTTTTATGCGTCTTACCCTGCGGGTACCGAACTTCTTACCGACACAGCTAAGGTTAGCCCTTGTTGTCTCTTCACAGAGACATTTGACTTGTGTTCTTTAGAGTTGACACAGCTGATTTGTTCTCTGTATTACATATTTGTTTGGAACTGATGAAAACGGGTTTTGGTGATAAAAGCTGTACAAAGCGGCGCTTGGGAATTGCTATGAATCTGAGGATTGGGGTCCTGTCGAGTTCTGCATAATGGCTAAGCATTTTGAGCGCCAGGGAAAGTCTCCATACGTTTACCACTCTGTAAGTTTCCTTCAATCTCTCTCTATCATCTTAAATTTGGTTTCTTAACATAGTCACTAGATATTGTGTGATTGAAGGTCAGTTTCCGTAAATACTAGGGACTTTCTGGTGTGCTATATGTTGATAGAAATGTTTGTTTTGAACCATGTGGGTTAGCTATGAAATATAAAACCAAGTGCTGAGTTCGTTTGTTTGTAAATGCAGCAATACATGGCTCACCTTCTTTCACAAGGCCAACTTGATGGAAGTGGCTAGAGTCGTTGATGACTTGCAAGACAGCTCCTTTTTCAATCTGTGTACCTAATCTTGTTATTGGAACTTCCTTCTTTACTCTTTTTCCGAATTTGTACGGCGATGGTATTTGAGGTTACCACCAAGAAATATAAGAACATGTTCTGGTGTAGACAATGAATGTAATAAACACATAAGATCAGACCTTGATATGATGTACAAAGCAAAAAGCAAGTAAACACTGTAGGGTTAGCGAGCTGCGACAAACAATGTGGCCAATAAGCCTCAATCATTTGCGCTTTTTGAACTTATTAGACGTAGACTGAATCTTTTACTTATATTCATTCAGTTGAAGCACAGAAAGGAAGGGGGAATAGTGCATATAGTAGACACTATAAACAGATTAGGCCCATTAAATAATTAGCAAGATATTTCTAGGGCCCAATACGTGCGAATAAAATCTAAACCCTTGGCCTTTTAATGTGTCACTCTAAACCCTACGACCTAGAACATTCCGTCTCCCCCAATAAAAAACTCAGAGAACCCTAGAATTCGCACTCACCACCGATTGAGAAATGATGAAGCGTCTGGTCCCAACGTTCAACCGCATCCTGGTGCAGAGAGTCATCCAGCCTGCTAAAACCGAGAGCGGCATCCTCCTCCCAGAGAAAGCCTCCTCGGTAACGCCTTTCATCATCTTTTTTTTTACGATCTGATCTTTTTTGATTTGGCATTTGTAAGATCTGAAAAGCGTTTCCGGTTGATTACAGTTGAACTCGGGCAAGGTGATAGCAGTGGGACCTGGTTCAAGGGACAAAGATGGGAAATTGATTCCGGTCTCTGTCAAGGAAGGCGACACCGTTCTTCTTCCCGAGTACGGTGGTACTCAGGTCAAGCTCGGCGACAATGAGTAAGTCAAACCCAGCTTTCTTATTGATTTTACCTTCCTTTTAGCATTGTTAGAATTTAGAAAATGTCAAAAAGGATCCCTAGTCTGATGATTAGTGAACAATGGAATAGAATAGCAATTTCAAAACCATATTGAATCATGTGCAAGACATGTGGATGTTAAAAAGTGGATAAATTGGATTCAAAGTAAGTAATTTTTGTTTGTTTGTGATGGACGTAGGTACCATCTCTTCCGGGATGAGGACGTCTTGGGAACCTTGCACGAGGACTGAGACTCACAACTAAGAGCCTTCTTGCTGGCTATGAATGAAAAGAAATTCATATCTCTCTTTTTTATATGTTGGGGTTTGGACTTTGTTGATTATCATTGATATTTACCTTAATAAATCTTGAAACGATGCATCTTCTGATTCCAATCTTTGTGCTTATTCCGATAATCTGCTGACCAAAATAAGCTCCTAACCATGTTTTTATCATTTGAAAAGTGGTTTGTCTTTTGCGTATTCAAGTATCTTCTTACTTAGTTGTTTTTTGATAAAAAAATTATTACGAAAATTAAAATACAATGAAACCTCTATAAATTAATAATGTGAGACTACACCAAAACTATAAATTTTTATTAATTTATAGAAGTTATTAATTTATCAATATATTAATTGAACCAAAAATTTATTTTGAAACTATAAAATTATAATATTTTATAGAAGTTTTTAGTGTATATTAATTTATAGATTATTAATTTTAAAAGTTATACTGTAGCATGGTAATATAATTTGAATAGACAACAATGGTAAATTTTTAACCAAGTTCTCAAAAAGGTCTTTGGAATAGTTTGATGTAAAGATAACTTTTATAATTTGATTGTCTCATTAGACTTGGCATATTAATTATATTTTATTACTTGGTTTAGTAATATTCTCATACCATGGGGGAAATAGCGGAGCTGTAGAATAGCTTGATATAGTAATAAGCATACAACTATATGTATATGTGTGTATACTGGCATACTTATAGGAAAGCATTTAGCCAAATTAATAGTTACCAACATCTAGCATTTATGTGTTGGTCAAGCTAATGAGTGACAGAGACTTTTATAACGTACTAATACGAAAGATATTATATCATACTATTATGAAAGGTTTAAAAAACAAATTGTTTCCAAAATAGATTCAAGTAGAATTAGGAAAAAGAGTCAAACAAAAGCCAAAAAACTGTAAAAGCGAAAACAGATAAGTGTAGTAAAAGTTGCATTCTTTGCCACAATGAGAGGCATATTAGTTCCCGTCTTTAGCACGTTTAGCGTTGCCTATCTCAACAACATCACCCATCCTTTTCACCCCTACCTCTGCAGAATCTTGAGGGCTTTTGGATGGCTCAATAATGTCATCCCCAGTCGCAAGTGTTACATTACCAGAGTCACTAATTTGATCAGCAACTGGATCTTGTGTAGATTGTGGAGCAGATGGGGACAGGACCTTCGTCACAGTTATTACCCGCGTCCTTCCTGATAAATTGTGCTCAGTCACCTTTACATTGAACTTGTGTGTTTTCCCTATTGTGTTGAGCAGAGCTTGCGGAACGGGCACCTCGAATCCATTTTCTTTATTTCCATTGGCCTGACATGTTTTAAAATAGTTGTTAGCTGAGACCGTAAGTGTGTAAATAAACAACTCGATGGCAATATATTATACTAATCTTTTAGGTAATGAGTTTGTACCTCAAAATAATTGCTAACCAACTCCGACGCATGCTTCCCTGTTAGCTCACGACCGGCATCGCCAAGGAGAACAAAAACAGCCTCATCACTCTTATCATAAACAGAAATCTTAGCTAGGTACCTGGCATTAAAATATTAGCAGTTAGTCACCGCTAAACTAAAATTGAATCAAGGGTTAGAGTTCATACTGTGGTTCACCGGCAACATCGTTCTTGCCACATTTCGCGCACATAAGGGAGGTTGGCCCTTTGGTTGCCTTTGTTTTGCACCCACCGCATGCTATATAATACCAAGGAGAGTCATGGACAACATCATCGATTGTCGCAGTGCACACAAAGAAAGCATCCTAAGACAATGTGTAAGCAACTAAGATAAGTACAAATATGTTAAACAATGAATTAGAAACAAATATATTTTCTTATACCTTCACCGCTTCCTGCTTCATGTAGGAGAATATTTCTCCAATAGTCAATGTCTCAGTTTTTGTAACCACTTCTGCATTGACCTGTTGGCAATATCTGGATTTCTTCCCAACCTGCTCCAACGTTTGAAAACATTTCATAACTCAAACTGATTGTAACTGGCAAGGGTTCTAATTATTGTATACTAAAATTTTAAACATACCAGCCGATATACTCCTTAGTTGGTTGGACATCGTAGTCTAAAAAGACCCGTGAAGAGGTCATGGATGTGAGAGCAAGTGTGCCTGTAGTATTATGTTGTCATAGACAAAGGAAAATGAAACAAAAAATATACTTATTAGTTCTTTGTTTGTGCTTTTACTCTCTATGCAATATTTATAAAAATTAAACAACTACAAAGAACAAAGCCAAACGACTGCGATGACACAGAGGTAAAGTATATGGGCTATACAGAGAATTTAGGATTGTAAGGTGTGATTCAGTCTGAGATAGTGAAAAGCGTACCTCCTAAACGTTTGGGGTAAACAGTAGTCACCAAAATCACGGAGGGAGTGTTGTCAGAAGACTTGAACTTCTTGCAGAAATCCACAGCAGCTTGGTCCCAAAGATAGAGCTTCATAACAGGTCCCCTGCAAACGATTAACATTTTCAGTTTTGGAAAATACCATAGTGTACTGTGTGATTTGGACAAAAAGGTTAACGTAAACACTTACTCATGCGACTGCACATGAACCAATATACGCCGAGTGGTTGCGAGCTCGGCATCGTCAATGAAGGGGCGCCTATCAAGGCTCTGGCCGTTAACCAGTTTCAAGTGTCCAATAACATCTGGTACAGGTTGAGAAGCAGAATGTTGTTGAGAAAGCTTATAATTAATAAGTTATGAATTTAAGATAACACCCTAATCTAAAATCAGATATTGTTTTTTGTAGATAGTTAGCTACTAATTGTGAGATATTGTGTATAAAATAACAAACCAAGTATGTGGAAGCAACATATTACTAAATGATAGAAAACTTACCGAAAAGATCACCTTTCATATCACAACCAGCTTCGAAGTCTTCATAGGAATGGAACCGGAAACGGTCCTCCTCAAAGTCCACGGGACTGTTCTCAAGGGGCGCCAACTCGGAAGTGTGGGAGAAGGAGATTGTCACGCTGTGAGCAGCAACCCGGAACACCTCTTTGTTTCTGGATCCGTAGAAGTTGGTGAGAGTGTAGAGACCGCCTTGTCTCATATGCGGCATGAATTTTTTGATTCTTCCCGGTGGGACGAAGCCTTGAATAACGGTCCCCTGCAAATAAATGAAGTTATAGCGTAAGTGAAAAAAAAAAGAATAACATAATTAAAATTCAAAAGAAGCTCTCCAAAGCGGTTTCAAAGTTAATCACTTCAACATCATAAGAAAAACATGATACTAAATATTTTTAACAGTAACAAAAGCAAGAGTTTAATCACTTCAACATCATACGAAGAACATGATACTAAATACCTTCAACAGCAACAAAAGCGAGAGGGTTAATAACCTGTTCGTCGATGAGAAGCATCTCAAGACCGATCAGAGTCTTTTTCAGTGGATTTCGAGCTTCCCAGAAGTGAATCAGACGAAACCGCAAATCCGTTTCCTGAGGACCCAGTGATACTTCGTTGAAGAGCATTAGTTCGCGATTGTCATCGGAGGAAACATGCATCTTCCCGTTCGCTTTAACCACGGCGGATTGAACTGGATTAGATCCGGTTTTCGACTCGTCGTTGCTGTCGGAGGAGGAGATGATCGATTTGCCGTTTGGCTTTGTTGACATAGTGTTTCGTTGCGGAGAGTGAGTTTTCGATTAGGGTTTTTTAAATGAAAAGGCATCATCGTATAAATAGGGATGAAACAAAGAAAACGAAACGAACCCATCAATGAATGATTAAAACTAAGAAAACAAAACGATTGTCCAGAAGTGGATCGATCTGAATTCATTTTTCAGGTTTTTCAATCGGAGAAAACGAAGGGGTAGAGAGGAAGATGTCGAGATCATCATGCCTCGGCTTGAGTTTTCGTTTATTAATTTGGGCGAAAAAAAATCAGGCCCAAACGTGAATAGCAGACCCAAAAAGAATATGATGAAGCCTGTTCGTTGTGTTTAAAAAAAGAATATGATTGGTTGATTATTTTGAGGTACGTGGCATAGCTATATGACGAGGATATGTTCCTTTTATTATTAGTTTAGATACTAATGACTGACCATAAATGTGAACAGGGTGCATTCAATACGAAAATAGATTCATAGAGGTAACTTGTAAAAAACACAGAAGCAGCCAAAAAAAAATAAGAAAAGAAAGTGAGAAGTGCATGTGAACGGGATCACGGTTCCACCGTCGCACGAGTGTACAATAAATATGCAAAATAAAACTCTCCGATAACTTCACCGGTGTTAGTCTCTGCAATGTTTCAAACAACGTATTATACTATTCTCACGGCGTAACGCCTTGACGAAGGAGGAGGAGGGAAACAATGATTCCCCAGGTGGAGAGAGATTCATCTATTCAAATTCATCTCCCGGGGAGCAGCCATTCTACACCTTCTCCGCCTGCTTCTCCTCTTCTCTGCCGCAGCCGTTCAAAATCCTTCCTACAGCCGAATCGGAACCTCCCTCACCGCGTCTCTTGGATCCTCTTATCGCTTCTTCTCCGTCGTCAGGGGATTCTACTCTTCGCTCCTCTCATCTACATCTTCTGTATGCTCTTTCACATGCGCACGGCGTCGTTTGATCCCGGTCCCCTCATCAATCGCCGCCCGGCTCCCGGATCCGTTTATAGAAGCCCGCAGGTTTACGCTAAGCTGCAAGCGGCGATGGACGCCGATAACGCCACGGCTGATGCGGTGAGGTTTGCCTCCGTTGTATCCACATATTGTTTGATTCTGTTATTCATATCTCAATGTGGGAATGTTTGATGTTTTCTTGGTTGATTCGGTGCTTGTGAGCTCAATCATTCTATGAACTGTATTCATTTCTAGATATCAACAATTTGGAAACGTTCTTATAAAGGTGTGGAGTGGAAGCCATGCGTCAACAAGTCCAATGGAGGTATATCATATAGCTTTCGTTGTTATCGTCTTATGCAATAAGTTAATAGTCAGTTTGATGAATAATCTGTATAAGGAACAGTGTCACTGAGTTTTTTTTGTTTGTTTGTTTCTTGTTGAGAATTGTAGTTTTGCCTGAGTCGAATGGTTTCATATTCATTGAGGCAAATGGAGGTTTGAATCAGCAGCGGACTTCGGTACAGTTTGTCTATCTTTGCTATCTCACAGTAGATTTGATTTGTTTTACTTTACCTTTCTTGCCTTAAAGTTGTTGACTTGTCTCTGCTTAGATATGCAATGCGGTTGCTGTGGCAGGCTACCTTAATGCGACTCTTGTGATTCCCAACTTTCATTATCACAGCATATGGAAAGATCCGAGGTTTTTTCTGATCTTCTCTTGGTGCTGTAAATTCAGCAAAGCCGTCCCCTTTTCTACTTTCTGACAGGGTGTTTTTCATGCAGTAAATTTGGGGATATATACGATGAAGAATACTTTGTCAGCACCTTAGCAAATGATGTGCGGGTGGTTGATACAGTTCCTGAGTACTTAATGGAGCGTTTTGACTATAACTTGACCAAAGTATACAACTTCAGAGTTAAAGCATGGGCGCCCACTCACTATTACCGGGATTCAGTCCTGCCAAAGCTACTTGAAGAAAAGTGAGTCACACTCTGTTCTGAACTTGTAAAAGGATATTTGATTCTGTTTAAGGACACAGGTTTTTGAAGTATTTGTTGTCTTTTTCCATGGCATAGGGTCATAAGAATTTCCCCATTTGCAAATAGACTTTCGTTTGATGCTCCAAGACCTGTCCAGAGATTTCGATGTTTGGCCAATAATGTCGCTTTGCGATTTGCAAAACCCATACTAACCCAAGGAAAAACACTGGTGAAGAAAATGAAAGAGCTTAGTGCTAACAACGCCGGGAAGTACGTTTCTGTGCATCTTCGTTTTGAAGAGGTTTGTTACCTGTAAAGGAGAAACGCTTTATTATATCATATGGCTATACACATACTGAAAACAGATCTGTGTGTTTGCAGGATATGGTAGCTTTCTCTTGTTGTGTATTTGATGGTGGCAACCAAGAAAAACAAGACATGATTGCGGCTAGAGAACGGGGGTGGAAAGGGAAATTCACAAAACCTGGCCGTGTGATACGACCCGGAGCTATTAGACTCAATGGGAAATGCCCTTTAACTCCTTTAGAGGTAAGCAATAAACTTTAAAAGAATGTCTTCATATTACATTCATCCACTGCTCTGGAATAATCAGAGTAGTTGTGCAAAGTGCAAACCCTTGTGAGCAATGATGTGAGCAGAGTAGCTTGTTCCTGTTGGCTTCCTTGTAATCCTATCAGGTGGGTTTGATTCTTAGAGGAATGGGATTCAACAAAAGCACATATATATACCTGGCCTCTGGACCGATATATGGTGCAAATAGAACTATGGCTCCACTACTCGAGATGTTCCCTAATCTACAGACGAAGGAGATGCTTGCGTCTGAGGAAGAACTTGCTCCTTTTAAGGTCTGCTTCTGGTTTCCATGATCTTACATTGTTTGCTTATCCACGTGATGAATGAATCTCTTCTAACTTATAAAATTTTGTTTCTGTGTTCAGAACTTCTCATCGAGAATGGCTGCACTAGATTACACAGTGTGTCTCCACAGTGAGGTATTTGTGACAACACAAGGAGGAAACTTCCCTCATTTCCTCATGGGGCATCGGAGGTATTTGTTTGGAGGACATTCAAAAACCATTCGGCCTGATAAGCGAAAGTTAGCCGTACTCTTTGGCAATCCCAAGTTGGGGTAACGATTCTTACCTCTTCCATCTATATACATGCTTTTTGGTTTTATTGTTACTGGTTGGTCCCTCAATGGTTGTTTCTGAATTCACCGGCAGATGGAGAAGTTTTAAACATCAGATGCTACACATGAGGTCTCATAGCGACTCCAAGGGTTTTGAGCTGAAACGAGCTAGTGACTCCATTTACATATTCCCTTGCCCTGACTGTATGTGCCGCAGGAACAAAACTACGGCAACCACCTGACACATTGTTGCCAGAGGTCATGGAATCTGGTATATTATTTAATTCATTGTATTGGTAAATTCTTTTAGTTTGCCACATCCACATCCAAACAGAGCGGTAGAGAGAGGACTAGTCTGCGTTTTCAGGGCCTTCCCAAGCATTCTCCATGGGTGAATTTTTTTTGACACATTGAAGTTGATGTATCTAAATGAGTTAGGGTAGAAGAAACCTGTCCAAAAGTTTTGTACATTGACTGGGTTCCAATTTTTATTTATCAATTCTTTGAAGGAGTTTTTAAATTCTTGTGGTTCTTCCAAGTGAGTGTGGTGCTTCTGTAAAATCTGGCTAGTGTCAGATTTGCTTCGCTGCTTTTCAAGGTTCACTTTCTGGACACTGATCCCTTGTTGTTTGGGAATGTCTTTACTCGTTAATTTGAATCTGTATATAATCTATAATACTGTTCCTATAACAGTATATCTTTGGACATACCATATATATTTTGTGAAGACAGTGTCATATTGTAGAAGAATCCTCGAGATAAAGACAACCCCTTTAAAGACCCTTCGAGAATCACTTATGCATTCATTTCAAACACTGATGAAATCCACTAGTTTCTCCAAAAAATTAATTTCATTGGATATCGCTTGATTGCTTTCTAAGCACATTACATATATGGCTTTGTTTAAATTTGGTGAATACTTTTGTATTCTACTCACACATTGTTCAAAATCTCTTAGCTTCTATTGACAACAACAAAGGGTGGCCAAACCCTAAATATAAACTGATAAATTTTAATATATATATATATATATATATATCTAAATGCAGTCTAATAGGTCTTGTAAATTCAATGCGAAAATTTACAGTGTATCTAATTCCACTGTCATCTCAATATCACTCTCTTTCCGACAGTCGCAGATAAAATGCAGTAGAAGAAGACAGCCTGTTGAACAAGAAACCCACATTAAATAGCTCTGAAAGCACACACGTAAAATTTAAGTAAATTCCTTACACAGACAACGAAACATCAAAGCTTTAAGACATATAGTCTCAGCTCCAAACCTTAACATGCTCCAAGCTTCACATTCGGGTTATAATCCACCCAACATTTACTACACGTCTCCATCTACAACCTCTTTTACACTTTTCTTGAAAAACATCACTTAAACCTTTTTCCCACAAAGCTACAAAACCTTCATTAAATAAATCCAACCGACCCACATGGGCTTTGGCTTCAGTTCATCAGAGGCATGAACTCGTAATAATAACAGTAGTTGCAGTACAACTGGTTTGGTTTTGTGTTCTTCTCTTCAAAACCGATTGTCTCTTGGTTCTCTATAACCGGAAAGAGATCTAGCGTTCGGCTTTTCCTTGTTTCTTCTTCATCATCATTCAGCTTGTACTGCTGCTCTTCTTCTTGACTTGGTTTAGAAGCAGTTATCAGATGGTAGTTAAAGTCTGAAGTGTTGCTTGGATGTATCTGATTTTGGGAAGTTGTTTCCTTTTCTTCCTCTAACCCCCTCTTATATACTTCCCGCTTCCCATCATCAATAGAATTTTTCTGATGAGATAAAAAGGCAAATAAAGTTAGGTATATATTGAGGTTATTTCATCAACTTGGAATAAAGAGACCGAATGTTTATGAGAAAGTGATACTTTTTTCGTTATTGTTCCCAACATAACATGATAGAAATCTTTCCATGCAATGTCTGACTATTTTTCCACACGTGTATATTAACATAAAACATAAATGCAGACGTTTGTATATGTAAATTATAACATTTCTATGCAACTAACAGAACTAAAATAGATGAATAAATTACCTGTGGATGTGTGGGTGAAGGAGATAAATAAGTACTTGTGTGAATAACTCGATGATCACCTCTCCTTCTCGAGACTAATTATTGATATAGGACGGAATTAATAGTTCAACACTTACTCAATAACCCTCGTGTTTAAATTAATGTCTGATGAAACTCAAAAAGGTTGAAACTGAGATTAATTACCTGATGATGAATCCTTGTTTGCCGTATCTACAATGACGTTGTCCTTGCGTAGAGTTTCTTCATGAACGTTACTAATAGTAGTAACTCCTTGTTGATCACCACGGCGTCGTTTCAGCCTCTCCCTTGACTTATGGTTTTGGAACCAGTAGAAAACGTTCTTTCCTTCAATTCTCCCATACTTTTGGAGCTTAGATGCAATCTCTTGGATCTGTTGTGTCGTCGGCGTCCGTGTTCCGCTGCTGTAAACCTCTTCAAGCACCATCGTCTGCTCAGGCGTCGGATTCCACCGTGAGTGCATGTATTTTTCCCTCTCTTTGGGTTCTCCTGCGGATCCGGTTATGATCTGCTCATCATTTCTGATGTCGTCCATGTTGCCTGAAACGTATTAATCCAAGCAAATCATATATCATTTACACATTGATAAAAATAGTTTATAGACAGAAAAGCATTATCTAGTAGACCCAAAGTGTACATAAGTATATATATGAGTTAGGGTTTTTTAGTACAGTGATGAGCAAGAGAGTGAGAAGTTAGATCTTTGTTGTAGCCCATGCTCTAACTTTCCACGCTGATTTTTTAGGGAAGAAAATAAAATCTTCTTTGAGGTTTTGGAGTTCTTTGGATATGGCTACGGTCCTATGGAATGATCAAAGGTTATTAGTAGATATATATGCTAACATGCTTTTGTTTCCTTTTTTTTTCAGTTTCAATTTAATGTCAGTGTGTTATATGAATTATGAATATAAGAGAAATACATATAATTCATATTTATGACTGAAAAGTATTTATAACCATGTTAAAATTAGTTAAAAAAAAAGTATTTATAACCATGTTTTTAGCAAAGCTGTCCAAATTTTTATTTTTTATTTTTGTTAGAAAGATTCGGGTGCATTTAGAGCACCATTATCGCGGTATTTAGCGATGGTCTCTTAGACAAAATGTGATTAAAAAGAAAATAAGAATAAACGAAATTTACTTTTTATTGCAAAATAAAAAAAGACAGAAAAAATGAGAGAGAGGAAAAAGGCGACTGAAAAGGCGATTGCAACCCTAAACAAAAAACCGTTATTTTTCCGGTTGATCTCCCCTTTTCTGATTGTTATTCCCGATGTTCTCGGAGATGGAGGGGTATGGGATTTTCCACTAGTCCATCTTTCGAATGTAATCCCCATGATTGATGCCCACGATTGTGATGAAACGGTTTTTCAACTACCCCGAAGTTTGATATATAAAGCTTATGCTTCTATGCTTTTGATTTCATCACTTTCCTCTGAATTTCTTCAATTAATTCATTTCTTTTGGAGAATTTTCGATCATTGGATTCTCATGGCGGACAACATCCGAAGGGGTTTGCAGAACCTCAATTTGGGTACTAATGATCCTCCAGTTCAACTCCCTGTTCACGTCCTTAATGAAGCTGTTGCTGAGAACCGATTCATCTTGATTGGAAGACCGGTCATGCCTAGGCGACAAAATATCCGCTCAATCATTGCAAATCTCTCGCTTATTTGGGGCCAAGATGGCATACAAGGAAGACTAACTGAGGGTCGTCGATTCCAATTTGTCTTCCCTACGGAGGAATCACTGGAGATGGTGCTTCGCCGAGGTCCATGGGCCTTTGCTGATCGTATGCTGATTATGGAACGCTGGTCTCCACTTTTTAACCCACTGATGCTCAACTTTATACCGTTGTGGATTCAAATCCGTGGCATTCCCTTTCAATACATGAGTCAAGATGTTGTTATTCACATTGGAAGGGCACTAGGAATGTACATGGAAGTTGATTACAACAGCGACACTACGGCGAGGAGAGAGTTTGCAAGGGTTAGAGTCAATTGGAATGTTGATGAGCCTCTAAGGTTTCAAAGGCAATTTCAATTTGAAGCAGGGGTTAACACTATGCTCAGGCTTACGTATGAAAGACTGCGTGGTTTCTGTGAGACATGTGGAATGTTGACTCATGATTCTGGTGCTTGTCTCATCCAGAATGGAGGTCCTGATAATGGAGGTGCAGATGATTCTGGGAGTGAGGATGATAATCTGGAGGAAGATCCTGCGCCACCACAAGGTTTAATCATTGAAGAGATTGTTGAGGCTGATCAACAAGAAGAAAACGTAGGTGGTCTGGATGCTGTTGTAGATGAGAATATGGATAATGAGATCCAAGTGGAGGAGATTGCAGAGGAAGATGATGCGCTCTGGTATGGTAATGCAATGCCAACAATGTTTTCGGAGGAGTACAATATGAATGAAATGTTTAATCCTCTGTCTGCGGTTGGAGAACGTCCGGATACCCGTGAAGCTCTGAAGAGGAAAGCTAGGATGGAGGCTGCTAATGAGAATGTAAGCATATTTACAAATCTGGAACAAGGTGAATCTAGCACGAAGAGATACACAAGACGCAAGAAGAATGAAGGTACACAGACAATACCACAGAGGAGTATT
>NC_027755.1:37558103-37573885 GCF_000695525.1 Brassica oleracea var. oleracea
CCGAAAGCTTCCTTTCAAGATTTCAGGGACATGAGACGCACTTGTGGGTTTCAAGACTTGCAAACGCTGGGGAACAAATTTTCATGGATTGGGCAGAGAGGCAATCATAGAGTGCAATGTTGCTTGGATCGCACAATGGCAACTAGTACATGGTTTGATAAATTTCCAGCTTCTCAGACAGAGTTTTTGGAGATTGGGGAATCTGATCACAGACCGTTGGTAACATATATTGAGACGGAGCAGGTAGAGCCGCGACGTGTATTCCGTTTTGATAGTCGCATGATCGATAAAGATGGTTTTCATGATACTGTTAAACGTGGATGGAAAGGAACATGACAGATGCAGCTCTTACGGATTCCTTTAGCTCAAACGTTGAGTAGATGTAGACAGCACATTTCTGTGTGGAAGAGACATAATCGTAGTAATGCTGAAGACAAAATTGGGTTTATGCGTAGACGACTCGATCAAGCGATGGTCTCTGATACTAGGACTCAGCAGGAGAGAGCTGAGCTGAAAGAAGAACTCAATCAGGCCTATTTGGAAGAGGAGATTTTTTGGAAGCAAAAAAGTAGAGTCATGTGGTTACGAGCAGGAGATCGTAATACACGTTTTTTCCATGCTGTAACGAAGGCTAAGCGTATAAAGAATACTCTACATTCTATTCAAGATCACAATGGAGTCATTCATAGAGGACAGAAGGAGGTTGCTCAAGTTGCAGAACGGTATTTTCAGAATATATTTACGTCAACCCCGGTTAATGAGAGTCTGCTAATGGACGTGTTTAGTGGATTTCAAACACGTGTAACAGAAGAGATGAATATTGATCTTACTCGCCCATGTACTGAGGAGGAGGTGAGGAATGCTTTATTTGATATGGGACCACATCGAGCTCCAGGGCCTGATGGATTTTCTGCGGTCTTCTACCAGCGTTTCTGGGAGGATTTAAAAGAAGAAATCATGCAGGAAATACATGAATTCTTTGATGGCCAGTTTGATCGTCAGCACAACCACACTAACCTGTGTCTGATCCCTAAGATATACCCACCGACGGGCATGACTGAATTCCGTCCAATTGCTTTGTGCAATGTGTCTTACAAACTTATCTCCAAGGTGTTGGTTAATCGTCTGAAACCTCATCTTGGGGGTATTATATCAGAGAATCAGAATGCTTTTATACCGGGTAGATTGATCTCTGATAATATAACAGTTGCTCATGAAATTTTCCATAGTCTGAAGGCAAGGAAACGACAAGCTACTTTCTACATGGTTGTTAAAACTGATATAGCTAAAGCGTATGACAGAATGGAATGGAAGTTTTTGGAAACATCAATGATACATATGGGTTTTGTCAGTAAGTTCATCAGATGGATAATGTCTTGTGTATCTTCTGTTAGTTTCTCTGTTCTTATTAACGGCTCACCAGAAGGGTATATAGTTCCTGAACGTGGGATAAGACAAGGAGATCCATTATCTCCTTATCTTTTTATCCTCTGTGCAGAAGTTCTTTCGCACATGATGAATAAAGCAATGGTTGATCGTTCACTGTTGGGGATGAAGATTGCAATGCAGGCTCCAGCAGTTAATCATCTATTATTTGCAGATGATTCTTTATTTTTCTCATTGGAAAATGATAGAGCTGCAGAGAAGTTAAAGGAAATTTTTGGCCAATATGAAGCGGTGTCTGGACAATCTATCAATCTAAGTAAGTCATCTATCATCTTCGGCCATAAAGTGATAGTGGATGTCAGAACTAGAATGAGAAATCTACTGGGAATACATAATGAGGGTGGTATAGGTAAATATCTTGGGTTGCCTGAACAGTTTGGAAGTAAGAAAAGTGAAATGTTCACTTACATCATTGAGAAAGTGAAAGCAATCACCCAAGGTTGGAAACAAAGACATCTCTCGCCTGGAGGAAAGGAGGTCTTGCTTAAGGCAGTGGCGTTATCTATGCCAATCTACTCCATGAACATCTTCAGATTACCTAAGGAGGTCTGTGAGGCAGAAGTTTACAGAGATCAAGTTTACATGGACAGGAAGAGAAGCTAATAAGGTGGCAGATAGATGGGCTAAAGCAAGACTACCAGACAATTGTAGTTTTTAATTTAACTTCTATGTTCCTTGTTGTATTACTAATCTTCTCCATGAAAATTATATTATCTCTTCCTAATTAATAAAAGTTTGAAGATAAAAAAAAAAAAAAAAAAAAAAAAAAAAAAAGAAATAGAAAAGGAGGAAGAGACGTCTCTTGTTCAAGCTCCGCAAGAGACGTTGCTTAGAGACAGGTGTCGACGAAATCATCTTGTCTCTCTCTTTCTCTCTCGATTGATCGTAGCTTCCCCGCGTCGTCTCCTTCCGAGCTTCTTCATATGCTCGGCGCTGCCAAAGATGACAAGGTTTTAAGGTTTTTTCTAAAGTCTCATTCAATACACAGTTACAGTTCTATCTCCTCTCCACTCTATTCTTCTCCGTAAGAACTCAGAGATTTGGAATTTTTTATTTTAAACTTTGAAATCGACAACCTTTTTCTTGGCTTATTGAGTTATGTATATGATTTGTCTTAAATACTGTGGAGAGATTTCAATTCTCCGATCGAATTATCAAATGGGTATAGCCAAATTTCATTGGATCCTGAGTCTATTTCAACTTGTGTTCTTTGAATCTTTGATTAGATGATAAAGTCTTGAGCTTTACAACGATTCACTTGTACCCCCAAGACTTTTAATTATGGGTTTATTATGTGCTATGTAAATCTCATTATGGGTTTGATTCTAATGTCTTCTTCTCTGTATTATCCGCAGATCCAAACTCGGTGTCACAATATTGAATTAAGAAAAACAGGCATGTCAAGTCTTTTAATGACCACACCATTGGCTAATTTTGAAATTTTCCACAATCTTGTTTTGATTGAGTGTTACTGAAAGAGGTGGCTCTGCTTGTTATTGTTCTACAATCTAATGATAGAAGTTTCTTTTATCCTCAGGAGCCTCTTTTTTTTATTCAAGATAGAAAGAGCATCACTGAGTATATGATACGAGGAGAAGATTCTGGAGGTTGTTATTTCAGATGATTGGCAATCACTATGCTTGAACGCTGCCATGGGCATCTGTGTGAGGAACAGCTGCTGCTCAAGGCTTCTTTTTATCACATTTCTTTGTGCACTGACGATTATTAATGACGCGCTTAGTCCTGATGGTACATCGATTTGTTTCCTTAAAATCTCTTCCATAGTTTGTGTTTGACAAAAAAAATATAATAAATCTTTGGTCCTTTCTTCTCTAGGTGAGGCGCTTGTGAGTTTTAGAAGTGGAGTTTCTAAATCTGATGGTGTCATCAGTCAGTAGAGACCAGAGGATCCAGATCCGTGTAACTGGAAGGGAGTGACTTGTGATTCGCAAACAAAAAGAGTTATAGCGTTCATCAGTTTGACTGTCTGACAAGAGAGAATGTTCCTGTTCTCGAAGCTGTGTGAGACCCATCACGGTATCAGAAACTATTACCATGGGAATCATGATATCGCTGGTGCAAATCTCAGTGAAACAACTCCAAGAAAATTCGCTTCGAAGTTGCAGTCAAGAAGTCCCAAATACATATCTTTGCTCAACCATCTTAGAATATAACTACCAGAGGTACAATCTATCTATATCCTTTTAAATCAATCATTCAGATTTGAGAATATGAATGTGAAGCTTGTTTGTGTGGCCATTAAAAAAATTTGGTGTTCAATTAAAATATTTTTTTTTTTTAAGAACCCTTAGTTAAGAGACTTGCATTGGAGCACGTAAATTTTTGGGTCTTTTAATCCAGTCTCTTAATTCACTTTTACAATTAAAAAGCATTAAAAAAAAAATAAGAGACCCATTTGTGGTTTCTAGGTTAATGGTGCTCTTACTGTCATTGAAGCAGTCTATAGGATTTACTGTCTTGACAATAATAAAACTTAAAAATAAGAGTTTAAAAGGGTGCAAATTGGCCATTTGGACATGATCTATACATCAAATCATGATGTATAAATTGGATTCCATAGCTGATATGAAATGTTACATTCATCCTTTGAGTTTGAAGTGCCTCACCAATGTCGTCGGGACGCAGGTATGTTCTTCATCTCTTGCATCAACATTATGTCTGTAATATATAGATAGAGTTAGTCATATATATATATATATATATGATTTAATAGTTGGTTAATAATATGTAGCAGGTTGGAGCGAGCGGGATAGGCGCCGAAGCAGCGAGGCTGTTCACAGAACACGGTGCTCGAGTGGTGATCACGGACGTGAAAGATGAACTCGGTCGAAACGTTACCGTTTCGATTGGAGAAGACAAAGTCAGCTACTTCCACTGTGATGTCCGAAAGGAGACTGAAGTCGAAAGCCCCGTTAAGTTCACGGTCGAGAAACACGGCAGGATAGACGTTCTATTCAGCAATGCCGGCGTACCAGAGCCGCTGCTAGACATCCGCGACCTAAACCTCGAGGCGTTCGACAGAGTCATGGCCGTTAATTAACGTCCGTGGCGCGGCGGCGTTTATAAAGCACGTGGCACGTGCCATGGTGGAGAAAAAGACACGTGGGTCAATAGTGTGCACCACAAGCGTCGCGTCGGTGATCGCGGGGACGGTGGTGCCGCACGGGTACACGGCGTCGAAACATGCGCTCGTGGGTTTGATAAGATCAGCTGCTGGTGACTTGGGGAAACATGGGATCAGAGTCAACGGAGTTGCGCCGTTTGGGTGGCGACGCCGTTGGTGTGCGAGGGTTACAAGATCAAGATGGAGGCGAGTGAGTTAGAGGAGATCTTTAGCGAAGCAGCAAATCTCAAGGGCATTGTGCTCAAGGCTCGACATGTTGCGGAAGCTGCTTTGTTTCTCGCCTCTGATGACTCTGCTTACGTTAGTGGACATAACCTCCTCGTCGACGGTGGATTCAGCGTCATTAAGAATTAAACCATCCTAGTCTTGGACTTAACACGGACTATACCGCAATTTATCATCAGACTTTTGGGCCTTTTTTTCTTTTAAATAAATGAAAACTTTCATCTCTTTTTTTTTCTTTTTCTTTTGTCAAGAAGACTTTCATCTCAATTTTTGAAGTTGTTTATCGTTTTGTTCTTTTTACTAAATGAAACTTTCATCTCAAGTTTTGAAGTTGCTTATTGTTCTGTTCTTTTAGTTAAACTGTATCAAATTCTAAGCTAAGTGCAACCTTTTTAGTTATCAACCTTTCATTTTTTATTATTATTATTTTTTTAGGTAACCGCGGGTTTCCGGCGATCGTGGTCAACCGACTATTCCCGCGAGGCCCACGGCACTCCACGTATTCTTGGGATTTAACCATAGCCCGGATGGCCAGCGGGACTCGAACTGCGGGTACCGTATTGGGGGTTTTCCCCTCAAGTACCACTAGCCTAAGGCCGCTGGTTTATCAACCTTTCATCTTATTGTTTTTTTCTTTTAGTTAAACCGTTCAAAATCTGAAGTGGTAATTGCTTATCAATTTTATGAATATAATGAATGAATGAAATTAAAACAAATAGGAAGCAAATGAATGGAATAAAAAAAATTATGGAGTAAAAATAGAATTTAATTTCATCTCATTCATGAACTTTTTTAATCATGAATGTTTTATAATTACATTCTATTTTTTTTCATATATTCCACATGAAACCATTGAAATGAAATTTGTTTTTTATACAATTTTAGTCGAAAAATTTGTAATCCAGGTGCACCTTAACTTAAGTTATCTATCATAAAGTCTCTGGACATCAATTGCAACCTTTTCAATTAACCTTGATCTCATGATTCTCATCTGCAAATTTTAATATTTGTCTCCATGTTTACGTTTCACATCTTCTTGCTCCGTTTTTATGACCTTTTCTTGATTCCATAATTCATTTCAGCATAGTACTATAGTTGCCTCACGACTTGCAAGTATACGTTTATTTCCTTTTATCATCATGTTGTTGCATATCCAACATTTATTTATGTGTATGGTTGACAGGTTGTTAGTATATTTAAATGTCTGTCATATTGGATACAAATGTCAATCAGGGTACCGCGATCTGATTTGAGCCCAAACTTGCTTAAAAATAATTGCCGAACGAAGTAGTCCAAAAGTATACATGAATCCATACATGTGTTTGCATGTTGACCCCACCCAAGAACAGCTCCAACGAGGGTGGTTATTCCGTTGGAGCTCTTAAAATATGTATTATATATAAAAGTTCCAATGAAAAAAACCATCCAACGAGTTCACTGAATTTCTATATTTAGTTTTTCTTATAATTTTTTCAAAAATCAAAATCTTGTGAGAAGTCATTTGTCATAGTTTATATATTGAATACAATTTAATACTGTTGTTTTAGAATTATTAATTAATTGACTAATTTATATGTATATATAACTTGTAAGAACTTGGAAACAATACATAACACAAAATTACGCAAGGTAAAAGGTGGCAAAGAATCTAGAGTAAGTAGTGGAGATGATGATACATAGACCATACGCGTGGATCACCAATACGACAATGACGTTGAGAATCATTAAAACCCTAAAACCGTCGAAGATCCACCTACTTTTCTTCTTGTCTTTCTCCCATTTTTTTTTGACGAAAGGTTCAAATCTTTCTCCCATTTTCTTCCCTAAAGTTCGAACGTTACATTTGTTTTTGTAGTAACGTATAAAATTTATAGGTAAAAGACAAACAAATACATTATCAATTATATCTAACATTTAGTGATAAAATATATTTATAGTTTTTAGGGAAAATTGTTTCTTTAGAACAAAAAATAATAACTATGTCATTTTACACTAATATCTATTTTGTGTCATTTTTGCCTATAATATCTTTTAATATTTTTGAAAATAAATCTAATAAATAGTTTTACAAACAAAAAAAATTGAAAAAATAGTAAGCTATTAATAAAATACCTATATGAACTTAGTGGTATTTTTTTCAGTTCTAAAAATGTTTAAATCATAATTTTTAGATTATGTTCTAAATAAAGTAGAAATGACTTTCTACGAAGTAGAAAACGAAATCTATTTTTTTCATTGCATCTACAATGTTTAGAATACGTGATCTACGTAAATAAGAGTATTCTAAAAATATTTAAAATACACATTCCGCGCTTAACGTACCGATCTAAAATCTTTAGAAATCAAAATCTACACATTAATATAAATCTAAAACATGTAGAAACCGTCTTCTACAGATTTACTGTAAATCTAAAACACGTAGAAATCAAAATCTACACATTACTATAATTCTAAAAACCTGTAGAAACCGATTTATACAAATTAGCTGTATTCTACGGATAAAAAACCAGTTCCTAAAAATATGGAAACAAAATATTTGGCAATATTCACTTTCATATTTTGAAAAAAAAATCGATTTAAAAAAAAACGAAAAAAACGTGGTAACCTTCTTCTCACGCCGTCTTATATATTCCATTGATTGTTCACAAAGTTTTCACATTATTTCTACCAAATCAGTGTGAAATTGAGTGAGTTAGGGTTTATGAACTTGAAACTTTGATTTTTTTCCCCCTTGGTTTGTGAAGGAGATGAGAAATTTCGTCGCAAAGAAATCGAGTTTAAAGAGTTGAAATCGTGTTTGGTCGGTTCAAATCAAGTGGGAATCAAACCGGATATAACCGAAGAAAACCAGGAAATCGATTTGGAATACTTACCTGGGCACGGGATCGATCGGTCTATAATTCGAGATCGGTCGATCTGTATGAAATCGACCTTTGCCGATCGAGTGAAATGGAGCAGGTCGATTAGTATATGCCCCACGCTTTTTTTGTTGTGCATAATGATCAGGATCGATCGATCCTTTCGACCTTGTAATTTCGGATCGATCGATCCCGCTTGATCGAACTCATTATTTATTATATTTTAAAATTACAATTTTAAGGGCATTATTGCTATTTTGAAAATAATTAGTCTAATAGGACATAAAATATATGAGATTAGTCTAAAAGGACATAGTTATCATTTTTTTGTTCTAAAAAAACAATTTTCGCTAGTTTTTATATGTATATTTGGTTATTAAAAAAGTTGTATATCTGGTTTCTTGTAACGTTGTGACGAGTTTATGTATATAAACGAAGGACGATTCTTTCTTTTGTGCATTAACCAAAACAATAACCAAAACAATTGACATACACACGCTCCCAAGGAAGAATAATCAAAAGCTTCATACAAGCTTCATCGTGGCGATGTCAGGAACATACGTGACAGAGGTTCCTCTTAAAGGGTCTGCGAAGAATCACTACAAGAGGTGGAGTGAAAACCACCTCTTCCCGGACGCCGTCGGCCATCATATCCAAGGTGTCAAGGTCCACGAAGGAGACTGGGACTCCCACGGCGCCATCAAGTCCTGGAACTATACATGCGGTCCACAGTTTACCTTTTCCTCTATGTATGTAACTTTCTAGGGTTTCTGTTAAAATTAGTATCGTGTGTGTATTAATTAAGATGGAAAGCAAGAGGTTTTCAAGGAGAAGAGAGAGTTTGACGACGACAAGATGGCAGTGACGTTTAGAGGGCTTGAGGGTCACGTGATGGAGCAGCTTAAGGTGTACGACGTCATCTTCCAGTTCATCCCCAAGACTGAGCAAGGCTGCGTCTGCAAAGTCACTATGATGTGGGAGAAGCGCTACGAAGACTCTCCAGAGCCCATCAACTACATGAAGTTCGTCACGAACATGGCTGCTGACATGGACGACCATATTCTCAAGGTTGAGAAGAAGGTTTAAATTTGTGTCCTCTTTGTGTTTGGCCCTCGCACATAATCATCCGCCTAGTTCCTTCTCTCTTGTACATTTGTAGCTGATAATAGTGGCGGTCTTGTATCTATCTTTCGTGGTAAACCTTAATTATTCTATCAAATCCCTTTTCTTATATATATCACTAGGATATTATTTTGTAAGTTGAGATTTAAATTTTTATAAGATGTAATTTATGATAATTCTATTTTAAAACTTTTAGCCTTACACGTCACATTTTAGTTATTTTATTTCAGTGTTGTATTCATGTGATTAATAAAAAGAAATCACAATGGTCTGCTACTAACTTTTTCTCACTACAGAAAATTTTAAAATTAATTAATGTATTTTGAAGTTAATGTACTTTCAAAATTAATATATCACAATCATATAATTAATGTATTTTTACCATTGTCATAACATAAAAAATTTATAGATTGAAATATTTCATTAAAAAGGTAAATATACATTTATACTAAATGGGTTAAATAATCTAGAATTATAATTTAGAGTTACGGGTTGGAAATTTGGTAGTGAGCTTTAAATTTTTTTAAAATTTTAAATTAAAATATTTAAAAATTATTTCAAAAAGTATTTTTGAATTTCAAAAAAATATGAAAAAATAAAACATTTAAAATAATTTTTGGAAACTATAAATTTTATTTTATTTTTTACGTTTTTATTATTTATTTATTTGTATTTATATATTTAGAGTATAATTTTTTTTTTGATATTTGATAAAATTTATTTTTCGTTATTTTCATGTTTTGGGAACTCTTTTGTGACAACAAACTTAAAATGATTTTATTTCAGAGAATTGTCCTTGTTATATTCATTGAGTCTTTTTATTCTTTCTTCATTAATTGATGTTACTATTTATATATGTTTCTTAAAATGATGTTATTATTATAATCAGTTAAAACAATGTGTTTTAGATATATATATATATATATATATATATCATTTATAATAAATGAAGTCAAATTTATTTAAATTAATTTTAAAAGTGAGCCTAATAATTATATCATTTATATTATTAATTTAAATTATTATTTCTGTTTACAGATAATTAATATTAAATTTATCTCTGTAAAAAATAAACTAAAATATTTTATTAATGCATTTTTATATTTCTTTCCATCGATGGTACAATTAAAAGGTAAAAACATAATAAAAACATGATAAAGAAGAAAAATGAATTCAAAAGAAAATAATTACAAACAAACATAATTTGCCATTCTCCAACCAAAAATTTTCTTCTGCTTTTTGTGGTGGGGTTTTAAACCAACAGCTCCTTATACAAAACAAAATCATCTTATAAGAAAAGTACAGATTCGTATAAATTAACCAAAAGAAAGATCTGCACGTGACAGACGAAGATGCTTTTCGGAGAATCGGCTCGTCAGCCACCACTTAATCTAACTCACATGGGTAGCCGGCAAAAAAAAAAAAGATCTGCACGTGACTGTTGATGTTACTAACCCTAACGAATGTTGTCGCAAGGTAAACAACAACACTTCCTTTACGCAAGATCCAAGAGTATCTTATTCAAAACTGCAGATTCAACATCTGTTACAAACTATGCCCTAACAGAAATTATATTTTCTAGAAGAAACCATATCCAACATCATATCAAACTGGGTTGAAAAAATTGTGTGTAGAAGAAAAAGACTGTAAAAAGAGATGTGTAATGTATAGTTGACTTTTTTCAGTTTAGACAGTTTAGCTGGTAGTGGACTGTTCACCAATGTTGTGTAAACATAGTTTATGATGCAGACAAATGCAGAATGGAGGAGAAGAAACACTAACCTTTGCCTTATCGTTGTACTATAGCTTTCCCTTCTGGTTCGATGCCATCAAAACTCAACAACAGCCTCATGAAAAGCTATGCAGTCATGTCAGCCTCCTCCACCGCAACTTTCATTCCTCCATTGACAGAAACTTTGTAAGCACGAACCTAATTTTTTCAAAACAAAAACTCAAACACAATCCTTCATTTCCCTTTCGTACAAAAACAAACCAAAAAAGATTGCAGTTGGTATAAACACACCCTCCTGTCATTGTTATTGACTTCCCCTATGACAGCTTGAACTTCAGCAATTGTCTTTGCTATCTCTCATCACACTCTCTGTTGCTTGTTCCATGGCTGTCCAGTCACTCTCTCCGTCGCTTGCTCCATCAGCTCAATGCCGATTGCTCTGTTGCTATCCACCGCCAACCCAGTGTCACTCTCCATCTTGCTCTATTGACATTGTACTATTGTCTTGGCCATCTGCGAAGCTGGCTTGTCTGGTAATGGAGCAGAAGACAAAGTAAAATCTAAATGACTCGAAAAGCTACCATTAATCTCCTCAGAAGATGATATCCCTGCTGCAAGAGCTCCACTACTTTGTTTTCATGTAATAGTAATATCCCAGGGCATGACCTAGTACCCGCAAGCTCTTGTGCTTTAGGTGCAAATGGCAAGCCTTCTCTTCTTGTTTGTGAAAGTTTTGGATCACTTCCTGATAGTATTCCCTAGGACTCGCCTGCATTTGAGCTTTGTATACTGTTTAAAACCATGTTCTTATCCAAGCAGCAGGAGAAAGCTCTTTGATGTTGATGATCAATACATGAATAAACTGAAATAAAATCAACAAACAAAATCAGAATCTATCTCCCGCAAAAAAAAGTTGTCAAATTAAAATTTTGATAATTAATAAAAGAACAAACTGAAACAAAATCACCCAACAAAATCAAAATCTAAATCATCTCACATAAATAAACACTGAGTTATGAGGAGGTCTCATTTCAGGTTCATATATACACTGAATGAAATGGGTGACGAATGCAGGGAAGACGGATCGTTGAGAGTACAGGACTGGTTTGATTGAATGATACATTAATAACAGTTACCTAATTGCAGGAAAGTGGGGGGGGGGAGGATAGGTTACGTCTTGGGTTTAAGAAAATAGGTGGTTTCTGGAAACATCCAAAGCACAGATAACATCAACATTCCCAAAATCCAAAAAAACGGCGGAAGAACAGATTAGACTTTCCCTCCTCTGTAATATCTTCAGTACGACAAAAGTCTGATTGCGTAAGGCTTCAACGATTGGAGGTGAGATCGACGACTTTGGGAGCTAGGAGATACTGTAGCTTTTGGTTGCAAGCTTAGGAGGTCACGGTGGTGATACGATGAACGTGGGCTCACGCCGCAAAGGATGCTTGATCACGACAATGGAGGGAGTCAATCGCGGTTGGACCACCAGAGATCAACCGGAGCCGCGACAAAGATGACAGGAGGAGTCGCGGAATGCCATGGCGAGGAGTCGAGGTAGCGGAGAAGATGAAGTCTTTAAAGTAGAGATGGTTGTGTTAGGCTGTGAAGGAAAATGAAGCCCAAGAAAGAAACTCATCAAAGACTAAAGTCGAACCATGCGTCGAGAGTCATCGGACACGTGGCATCTCCTAGTTAAACGATTTTCCTAGCTGGATGCTGAGGTGGCAGTACCATAAGTGAGCAAACTATATTTTATATAAATAGATTTGCCCTTTAAGATTTATATTGTTATGGCTTTCCAAAAAAAAATTTATTTTTATTTTTGCATAACTTATCAAAAGTAACCAAAGAGAAAACCCCATACAATATATTGTAACCTAGTCTCACTCAAGATGATTAACTACAAATCTATTGGTTTAGGTATAAAATGTTTGCAAATTTTCAGCTATGTAATTGAAAAAGGAGAATAAAAACAAAGCTTCTTTATAACTAAACCCACTGAAAATGTAAAACTAAAAAGAACAGAATGCTAATTAGTAATTAAGTACTAAAATAACATAAATATGTATAGTAAAACACCTATAAACTAATAATGACGGGACTATGATATTTTATTAATTTATGATAATTGTTTTTTACATTTATACATTTTTAAAATATATTTTACTTTGCACAATAATAAAATAGCTTATTTACAATTTATATAATTACATTTTATAAATTTAACTTTCATATTTTTGTTATCTATCTATCTATTTATATAAAGAAGACATTGATTATCTTCTCCTCTTGCCACCTAAGAAAATAGGTCAAGGATAAGTCGCCACGTGTTATCGTCTCCTCCTGCCACTTAAGAAACTAGGTCAAGGACAGGTCGCCACGTGTCTCATTATTTTGTGTGGGCTTTGCTATTGTTTTGGGCCTTGAACAAACCAGTCGACTCTAATATTCGCTTCACGCTGTCACAGAAGTTTAAAGTTCGTCTTTGTTCTTCGTTCGATCGCGACGTCTGACCTAGAGATGTTAAAATGGGCGGGCAGACCCGTGACCCGTTTATTATGATATAAAAATAAATGGGTTTATACGGGTCCGCCCGTTTGGGTCCGTCTCGTTAACGAGTATACCCGCTAAATAAACGGGTACCCGTTTAAGCCCGTTTAAGAGTTTTTTTTAAAAAAAAATATTATATTAAAGATTATTTTTTTCAAAAAATAATTTTTTTATATAATTTTGTTTTGAAAGAAAATAGTTATATTATATATAGTTTGTGTTACAAAACAAATATATATAGATTGTGTTTTTTTTTCTAGAAAAAAATTTAGGTTATAATTGTGTTTAAAACCTACTAAAATTTGTTGATGTTTTATATGATATTATGAACTGATTAATATTTAATAAAAGTAAAGTTTTTTTTTCAAATTTTGCTTTAATTGGAATTTCTATTTAGTATAAGTTTTAAAATCAAATAAAACTATTAGAAATCATATAGAGATATGACAAAAGATTATTGACAAAAAATAGAATTCACAGAAAAAAAATTAAACGGGCTAAACGGATACTATCAACATAAATGAGCTAACATTAAACGGGTTTAAACGGGTAACAGGTCTAAACGGACTTGACAATAAATGGGTCTAAATGGGCAGGGTCAGACTCTGACCTTCTCCATCACCGAAACGGTCCCTTTTACAGATTCTTCATGTTAAATCCCTTATTAATTCAATCTAACCACATGTGTTCAAAAAAAAAAAAAAAAAAAATCAATCTAACCACGACCTCCACCTACGTTTTGACATGCTCCTCTTCGATGGCAACCTCAGCCAAAACAGCATGTAATGTGAAGAAAGGTGGCGAGCTCATGGACAGTGTCATGCTTCAACCACTTTTGACTGGTTAACCGAACCGTTTTCCCCAATTCCAGAAGAACACTTGCTTGGCCTAGCCAACACAAATACCCAACTTCCAGGTAATCCACTTACTAGCAATTTCTCACAGGCTCAACATTGCAACCTTTAAGATCTTAAAATGTTAATCCTTTTCAGACATTATCGCTGAGACTGTGACCATAGCTGAACTAAACGAGTTTATCCTCATTGCCCAGCGCCAGGCTGTACAATAATCTTTCGTATGATTGTATTTTACATTTTTAGAACTCTGTTTGTGATTCTGTTAATGTAAAATGTAGGAGGTTGAATTTGTCTGCACCGGGCACTGGATTTAACATGGACAAAGGCTGGTGCTATGAAGCTTCAGCGGACGGTCTCATCCTTTACTTGCGCAACCTGCAATAACACCAACGCCATTGGTGTCCTTCGGTATGTTGGACCCTGCAACTACTTGATCTTCTTATTATATTAGAATGAGGTCCCATAGACACATCAGCAACCAACATACATTTTAAACAGTTTATCTTATGTATCGTGTGGAGATGACTATTGTTGCTGAGACTGCTGAAAGTCTATTTGTTGGTTTCGATGGAGAAATGCAAAAGTTACATAACATCCGAGCTTTTGAAGCTGCATCTTTTGGTACGTGCCTACCGTAACACATCATTAGCCTCAAATTATTGATTTATTCATTTGCAATTCATTAATTGGACACATAGGCTGGAGAGGGAGAGAATCCAGAGCACACAGCTACCCCTTTTATTGCACAGATGGCTGGCAAGACTTGCACCTTCCACGTCAGAGTAAGCAGCTACAATTTCACTGCCAATCACCAAACCTTCACTATATCACGCATCTTGAACTAACGTGACCGTCTGCCACTCCCTGAATTTGTTGCCCATGTACGTTTTAAATTATATTCCATTCTGGTCTCTGTAGTATGGAAATAATGAAGAGTGACAGTCTTAACAGGATGGTAACGATGATCATGGCGGTGATATGCCTGGGAATATCTCAGGGCCTACTAAGGTGGACACTGATGGCGACGACTGTGAGGAAGCACCGACTATAGGAACTACTTCAACTGGTGTCACCAATAAGCCTCCCGCAACAGCAACTTCCAAGGTTGCCAAGAAGACACGCATCGCATAGGCGAAGATCATTAAGTTTTTCTACGCACTATTTTCTGTTTGAATAATGCTTTTGGCATCAATATGTGTTATCCTTAATGTTAACTTCACTTTTTAAAATACTAGGGGTTGGCCCGCCCTACGGGCGGGTGAGTTTACACTAAAATTATTTTATATTAAAATATATTTTAATTTTATAAAATATTTAGAAATTTACTTTATATTGAAAATAATAAATAATGGAAATGTAATGGTTTATATTTTTCTTATTTGATTTTATTTCAATTTGACAGTGAAGAAAATCTAAAGTAAGAATAACTAATATTTTTATAGTGTTGTTAATTATTTTTCCTATTGATTGATTTGGCTTTCATGTGTGTTTTCTTTACGTAAAGTTGGTACGATATTTAGTGTACTTAATTTTATAGTATTGTCATGTTTGTTTGATTGTGATGTGTTACAAATCTTTCCGGTGATTGTAGATGTTCTATTTTAGTTTTATATAGTGTTTGTTTTATTTGAGTTTGATGCTTTCAAGCCGGTTGGCCCGAGGAGGCTTCTTCACCATGGCGTTATGTGTAGGTACGTCTAATAGCAAGCTCTGCTTCACCTTGGTAGCGTGCGTGGAGATGAGTATGTTCTCAAGTTAGGCTGATAGTTTCTTAAGAGTCAAGGAAAAAGTTAAGAGGCGAAGAGGAAAGGTAGTAACCGTTACGTAGTTATAACCTGAAAACT
>NC_027755.1:37574460-37575588 GCF_000695525.1 Brassica oleracea var. oleracea
AGAATACAATTAGTAATCTTTTTGTTTTTACTGTATTAGTTTTTATTTTGTATTAGTTTTATTTTTGTACGTTGACTCTATTATATATGTTGTATACTTTAAATTTTTTGATAATATTTTATTACAAAACAAAATAGTGAACTTTCTAATTAGTATATATTTTGGTTTTATTTGAAATTGCTCTTATATATAATCTATAATGTACATAAGCAATGTTATATATATGTGGTTTGGGTTGAGTGTAACGTGTAAGTGGAATAGATTTTTTGTTAAAGAAAACCTTAAACATCAACATGTCGTAATATATATCCCAAATCATGTCTCTAGTTCCGCAAATAAATTCTCAGAAAGGTGGTTAACAATGTAGATGAGCAATCGATCATACTCAAGAGTGGGCTTACAAAGATAAACTTTATACTTCAAAAGATATGGAACATCTTCATATTTTATAGTTGGTTCTCTCCTTCTATTCCTTGAGGCCCAAACTCGTAAATGCTCTCACTTCTTTTATAACTTGAATCTTTGCAGCTGTAACTTCTCCAGCTTCACATTAGACACATGCTTCTCCTCCATTTCCTCTGCTTTTTCGGTTCATGCCTCTTGTTTTGCTCTCTCCCTCATGTCTTGAAACAAAATTATTTGTCGTTTTGAAATCCTTAGGGTTCCCAACACCTACCGCCTATGAAACAAAAGTTATACATTCAAGCTATAACACGTAAACCATGGCACCTGCTTATAAGGGTGCTAAGATGTAGATTCACCACCGATGGATTTAAAGATGAGCCTTGCTCGTGATTTCAGAAAATTTCTTGAGGTATCGGATTCAACGGTTATGTTATCTTGACGAAGGCAGTTGAATCGTTGAAGCTTTTACCTTTGCGTTGAAGAGGAGCATATCGGCGCACATGGTCTCGCCAGCTTTCCTAGCGTTGCGAGCCTCCCAAATCTCATGATACGCACTTCAACGGTAGAGCTGACGGCCGACATTCAAATCACCGAGTAGCAGACTGGATTTTGCCATTCTAATCGCTGAGAGATTTTAAACGAAACTGAACAAATCAAATGAACTGATGAATTTTGCTTTTTTTGAAAGACAAACTGATAATTCATCATGGCAATCATTTTTTT
>NC_027755.1:37575889-37581107 GCF_000695525.1 Brassica oleracea var. oleracea
CAATGACGAATTCAAATAGCTTGTGATCAAAGTAAAGAGTACCCCGTTAAACACTGATCTTCATTGACGGAAGGGATACCAGCTGCTGCTTATCGGCGGCGCCTGTGTCAATCTTTAGTCTCACACGTTTTGGGGAAGACACCACCAGATTGGACCAGAGTCAATCTACAAATAAAGCCCAATATTCAAAACCGGATTAGCACAAAATTCTAAATGAAGAAGATAGGAAATAAATAGCCCAGCCTTGTAATAATGTTTTGTCAAACTCGATGGGAGAGCGATTCAAAGCTTTAGAAGATGCCACGTGTCGGCGAATGCCCTTCCCTCCGTGCTGACGTGGCGCAATGAGGAGAGAGCATACCCTACTTTATTGTATAAGATATGTGCCATCTGGTAACGTTTAAATTCAAACATCTGAACCATCTTATAAATTCTGTTTGACTTCAACGTTTGTACGAGTGGTTTAAATTTATGCAAACATATGAATGTCTATCAGATATTTATTAGTTTATATCTTATTAATTCAAATATTTTTGAAAATTTTAAATCAAACATCAAATTAGACATGGGCATTCGGGGCCCCAATAGGGTTTCGGTTTATTCCAATCGGGTTTTCTGTTTTTCGGGTTTATCAAAATCAGCCCCATTTGGATTATATGAAAATTCTGTTCGGGACCGGTTCGGGTTCTATCGGGTTCGGGTCGGGGTTAGTAAATCTTCAAAGAACCGGTACAACCCGATGTAGTTTCGGATTCGGGTTCGGGTCGGGGTTAGTAAATCTTCAAAGAACCGATACAACCCGATGTACTTTCGGATTCGGGTCCCAATCGGTTCTTCGGTTTAAATGTACCTGATTTATATCTACTTCGTAACCAAAAAATAGGTAAAATCGGTTATTCGGTTTTAAAATACTTGATTTGTACATATTTTGTAACCAAAATATAAATAAAATTGGTTCAAAAAAAAAGAAAGGAACATCAAATGTGATCATTCAAAATCAAATGAAAGGTAAACATAGTTATTGATCGAAAGAAAACCAAATAAATGAAAGCATAAAACGAAAACCAAGTTCTCATGAAATAAAAACCATTATTCAATGAAAACAAAACCAAAATCTAAAAACTTCAACCTTCAACCGCCACCTTCAACCATCAATCTTCATATAATAGGTAATTATTTTAGATGTTCAATATCTTTTGAATACATATTAGAAATTGAGATCATGTTTGGCACAAGTTATTTTTGGAAATTTTGAATGTTTCGGGTTCTATCGGATATCCATTTAGGTTCGGGTTCGGTTCGGATAATACCAATAACCCGAAATACCAAAAAACAAGATCCGTTCGGTATTTATGCCGGGTTCGGATTGGTTCGGATTCATTTTTATCGGATTGGATTCGGTTCGGGTTTTCGGGTTCGGTTTATTTGCCCAACCCTACATCAAATTATATATATATGACAAAGTTTTTATCAATATATATGCTTATTATTGAGTTAAAATTTATAAAACTCACATATTAAAAATATTTTTACATCTTTATACAGATGTTTTTGTCTAATTAATACTATTTAATTATAAAAAAATTTATCTTAATTTTAAAATTTTATAAAAAAGATGTTATTTCCAAATAACAACAAAAATATATATAACTGTTTTTTTTTTAAGTTTGATTTACAGTAAATAAATATTTCCACCAATTTTTTGAATTTTTTAGGAAATCTGTTATTTTAAAAATATTCAACTTTTTTCTTTACAAGTTTTTTTTTGTATGTTTCTCATACGACATGTAATCGAGTATTGCTTTGGTATCGGTAGAACATAAACACGAGCTTTTGTGCTAACACATATTAGCAAAAATTACAATCGTTAGAAAACATGTTTTAAAAAAACTAAACATTAATAAATTAAAACAATAAATGGTATATGCTATCGATAAGCTTATATTAACAAAATCTAAAAATATATAACTTCTTGATACCAAAGTTATAGATATAATATTTTCATCACATATAAGAAAGACGCTTTGTAATATTAATAAGATAATATCAATTAGCTGTGTAGATGATAATTGTCATATTTTTCTTTAAACTGTTTATTACCTAATATATAATTATCATTAATCTTTTTATTAAAATCATTGACTCCTCTAAAATCAAATGGAATTTTTTTATAATAATAAGTAAGATAATATCAAATGTTTTTATGGCTAAAATATTGTAGTTATCATGTTTCTGAAACTTTTTATTATTAAAATATATAAATAAAATATTTATGAAAATTATTGACTAAGACTAAAATCATGGATAAGATTACAAATCACCAAAATTACTTCTTAGATAATATATATATAGATAGAAAACTTCTGACCCTCTTAAACTATACCTTATTAAATCATATCTAATATAAAATATACCACAAATAAAATATTTGTAAATTGCTCTTAAAAACATCTATACAAAAACAGTCTTATAGAACAAGACGTTGCAGCAATCCGCGTCCACATGGACATTCCCGCGGCTGAAGAAAAATAATATAAAACTCACAAATTGCTTGGCAAACAAGATATTAATCACAACCACCAGAACAAAAAAACGAAGAACTCCAACATGCTTGGCTACTAAGAGAGCGCCACACACATTTGTCAAGCCCATACAATGCGACCTAAACAAATGTAATAGCCTAATGACTCTAACGGGCCTACACAATGCAGCCAGTCTCTAACTCAAATTGAATCTACATGCTCCAATGTAAAGAGAGCCGCTATCAAGACTTGAATCTTCAAGTTTTTAACTACAGTATTATGAACTGCATGCAATAAAAGGTTATCTTAATCGCCGAATAATCAAATCTTCTGTCAAAATTATAATATGCAATAACGTTGAACTTCATTTTATTATTGAACACACTCCCATAATATGTTCCAGTTTAAATAAAGTATATGAATTATACCATTTATTTATAATATCCCAAAAAATAATGTAACAATAGAATTAGTAAGAGACAAAACAATATCCTAACAAACAATGATTTAACAATTTTGCTCAAACGGAAATAACATATAGTTAAGATCTCGCGCGTAGCGCGGACCAACCCTAGTATTATATAATTTATATGAGATATGTATCATAAAATTTAGATGAGTTTTAGATATAATGTTACTAAGTATTATCAAATATTTAAAGTATTAAGAAAATAGAGATAGACTCCATTATGAATAGAAAACAAACAATCTAATATTTTGTTTGTACTTATCTCTATAATATTATTTGAGAAGTCACTTTCGAAGGTGTCGCGCTCACATTAATTCTTAAGATGATTAATTACAATGATATTCTTAATGAAATAAAAATAGTATATCAAATTTTCATTATTAAATCCTTCTTTATTTTTAATTTTAGTTTCATTTTTCTTTATATTCTTTCCAAATAATATATATATATATATATATATATATATATATATATATATATATAATAAACATTTATTGAAGAACATAGTTAAAATTTTAAAATCGAAAAACTAAAACCAAATTAGAACCAAAGCAAAAATCGAATTGGTATCCAAATCTAAAATATCTTAGATATTAATTATATTTAGTTTTATAATTGTAACATATTATAAAAATAATACTTCTAAACCGAATTACAAAAAAAATATCTAGATATTTTTTATCTGGAATATTTTAATTATCCTAATTATACAAAAAATCTAATTACCTGAATATTTTTGTATCCGAATAACCTAAGCAAATCCCAATTACTCGATAGTTAAATATGCTCAATATTTATTTCTATCAATCTAAGATAGTTGATATTTATGCAAATATTTTAATATGGCATACTAAACGGAGACCGAAATTAACCGAAATATCCAAAATTATCCAAAAAATCAGAATCAAATTATACCAAAAATATTGGTTATTAACCGGTTCCTTACCAAACCAAAACATGAACGATTTTGATAAATAATCAAACGGATTCTATATCTTAAGAACCGAAAACCCAAAAAAAACAGAAGGAAAAAAAACAAAAGAAAAAAAAAATCGAACCAAAAACCGAACGTCCTCTCCTAGAATATTCCTAAGTCAAGTTTAATTAATTTATTGAATCATCTCTTTTCCAGGTTGTGTTAATGAAGTGATAGCAACTTCGAACATATACCAAAAATATACATCACATGGCCGATTATTGTGGTTGCTGCCAAATATAAAAGAAAAAACAAGTGTGGTCCAAACTTAAGTTGGGCTTTCGAACCTATGGCAGTGGCCGATAGATCCAGAACTGATTTGAAAATTCATCCTTAAATTTGATTCTTACAATAATAATCTTATATGGCGGCTCAATAATTAACCCAAAAAAAACTTTTTTTGGTGCAATAACCAAAAAAAAACTTCTAACATATATATGGTGGATCTAACTGATCTCAAGTTTTGCCATTCTTTAATCTTTGTATGTACTAGGAGCATTGCCTCCACGCAAGCGCGGAGTTGTGGACAGAGTTCTTGTTTCATCTCAATATTTGCTAGGGCTATTATAGTTGTGAATTTGCGTTTTTTTTTTTTTTTTTGCGTTTTGAGTTGTTTTTCAAGTTTTTTTATTGTTATAGGGTTAGAGTTGTGATGATGAATTGTGTATGCATTGTTCTCCATTTATGAATGACTAAACTGTGTTAGTAATGTGATTGATATAGTTCGTAATGTTGTTTGTTGTGTCACTGAGACTTATTGTTTGTTTGTCTTTTTAATTTGTTTTTTTGTACTGTTGAAAGAACATAAATTATATTAAAATTGTTGAAAGTACCTTTTGTTTCTGGATATTTTTTCTACAGTTTAGTTGTGTGTATTAAGTAATAATTTTTATTATCCTTATTATTATTGTTATATGTTTTTATTTTATTTTTAAACTTGTTGCTCTTACCGGACCTTTAAAACAAATACTTGAAAACTTGTAGAAATAACTATAAAATGAGTGACAGTTCTGAGTATTTGGGCCTTAATGGGTTTTAAACGGATTTATGTATTTCTCATAAGAACACAATAACATTGGCCTCTTGACATTGGGCATGTAAGCTATTTTTATAAGACAAGATGAGTGAGCAGGTGGAGATGTTGTTGCCGCCTTTGTGTCTGTTGGGATTGACTCTTGTATCTCCTGATGTGCATGTGTTTGTTTATCTTTTATTTGATGGGTAATATGTAAACAAAAATCATTGTTAGTT